>NC_140184.1:8005249-8105153 GCF_963971535.1 Notolepis coatsorum | reverse complement strand
AGGCCGCCAGACGATACTGGGAGAGGGATCAGTGATACCATAAACATATTTCTTGATGTTTCCTTTTTAAGTAAGTAAAGAGGCCTACAAATACAAACACACATACAAATATACAGTAGTTTCATTAAAAAAATTAAAAAAAATTAAAAAAAAAATTAAAAAAAATATTAAAAAAAATTAAAAATACTTATTTTTTGCCACAATTATCGGTATCGGTATCGGTATCGGCCGATTGTGTTAGTTGAACAATCGGTATCGGTATCGGTGGCCAATTTTCATATCGGTGCACCCCTAGGGTTAACCATTTGGACTGAGTCCAGTGTATGACTACCCTGACACACACACACACACACACACACACACACACACACACACACACACACACACACACACCTTTCTCTGCGGAATAGAAGGTTAAAGTAACCAAGGCCAGGTGACTGACACATAGGCTACAGGAGAGACTGCCCAGAGGTGTGATATATATATATATATATATATATATATATATATATATATATATATATATATATATATATATATATATATATATATATATATAATAATGAGATTACAGTCTGTCTGGTATGGGCTGGATCAATACCCCTGCTGGAATCAAATGAATTGGCAACAGGGATGCTGTCTGCCCTGCACGTCTCTACTCTATCCCTCTCTCTACGCCTGCCTTGGCCGTACACCGTACTGGAGGTCTTCCCTCATTTGCGCGTTGGAAACCCCTCTCATCCATTATGTATCGCGTTAGCTCTGCCTCTCTCTTCTCCCGACCCCGGGACTTGACCCGCACACATACCAACGTACACACCCCTGACACTTTAGACCAACGTCCGTGTGCAAACAGTATTCGTGAACTTTTAAATGCACACACCAGCCCGCTTTTCACCACAGGGCTGCTGCACTGACTGAGACAAGGATTCCGAGTTATATACCGAGTTATACTCCCTGTAAACATTCTTGTGTTAATGCGTTGACGCTAGTGATGTGATTTCTGGTTATTTTTTAGAGAGCCGGTTCTTTCGGCTCCCAAGCGGCTCCTCAGATTTCTTTGTTGCTTAAATTTATTTATTACCAAAAATTATGTAGAATTACGTGTGAAGGGGCACCCGAGTGGCGCACCGCATACTGCGACGCAGACCTACGCAGCCGTCCCGGGTTCGCCTCCCGCTCCCGGACGGATTTGCCGCATGTCGTCCCCCACATCTTCTCCCGTTCTCCCTCTCAGGGGCGGACCTAGCCCATTTGGCGCCCTAGGCGAGATTCACCACTGCGCCCCCCCCCCCCCCCCCCCCCCTCCCAAACATGTTTTTTTTTTATTTTTTTTGTATTTTTTTTTTTTATGGCTTTTTTCTTCATAGTTCTCTAACGTTAGTCTTTCTTTCCTCAACGTTCAATTCTATAAACACTTGACCGATACCCATCAATGCACAGCGCTCTAGCATGTTCTGACTGTGAACACCTAAAGCTGAGGCTCAGACCGACCGACCGTTTTAGATTTTTGGCTCATTTTCCCTTATGTTAGAATTTTTTTAATGTAAAAATAATGGTTGCAGATATAGAGGGGGGCGCCAAAACTGCACACATTTTTTTTTTTTATTTAAAAAAAATCGCCTATATCGCCTGTAGGAAGGTCCGCCCCTGCTCCCTCTCCTCTGTCGATCATGTCTGACCATAAAAGCTGGAAAAACGCTAAAAAATAAAGAATTACGTCAAATGGATTACTAATGTAAAAAAACTTACATTTATCAAATGTTTATTATTTAGATGGCTTTATTAAATAAAAATACATCCATCTGCTTTCATGGATCATTAGAGGAGGACCCAATTATTTACCCTGCAGTTGTAGGCTACCTCATGTTTTTATTTACTTTCGCTTTTAAAAAGCTTGTCAGTCATCCGTTTTCACTCGACTCAAGCCTTGGTATTATTTTGTGGCATGCAATTTTACTTCATCAAGTGGATTATTGCTAATTCATTATATCTTCTCTGAAATCAAATCCATGGAAATTATTGTTTTTTTGCGCATGATAAGACAATGTTTCTTGTGCTGCGGCTAAGAGCCCTACTTTGGAGGAATTTACCTATCTCAAACCCCGCCCTCTTTTCTTGATCCTTCAATCACAACTGCTGCTTCCCTCGGACAAACAAAGATGTGTGTGACAGATTTTGCCAGAGGGAAGCAGCAGTTGTGATTGGAGGACAGAGAAAAGAGGGCGGGTTTGAGATCAAATGGTCAATTGTGCACTTTGTGATAAAAGCATCACTTCTCATCTTGCACACACCTCATGTCTTCCTGTTTTTAGCAATAGGGCCATTGCAAGTTTCGCCTACACCAACCCATGCCTACACCCCTCTATGCCTACACCCACCTATATATTTGAGTAAACTTTGAGTATCATTATGTATCTCGAGGCTGGGGCCAGCATGTCCTCTTTTTTGGAAATCAAAATATGGTCACCCTAACATAGAGCTATCTTCAGATTGTATCAGATTCACTCTCAATATTACTGAAACAGAGTAAGTGAAGCATAAACGCATCCCATTGACAAACAAAGCACAGTACCCACCCCCTTCGAGCCCCAAACTAACAAAATTAATATTTACTGTATGAAGAATAATCTCAGAACGAAGCATTTGAAATGCATGGCTTTCGAGTCATATTCATATCCCCGTTTGTTGAATTTCATTGGCTACAAAAGTGGCCAATCATTTTCACCAGTCAGACATGATTGGACCAATTACCAGAAGGTGACTAAATATATTGAAAGGGGAAAGTATTATCTCAGTATTCAGTAATATCTCTTTCTTTCAATCCAAGTTATTGATACAATTTGTCATTTCTAAGCACCGCCTCATCCTTTAACAGGCTCCAATCATTACTTCTTCCTGTTCTTTGAATATTATTTAGAAAACATATATTCTTTGAATATTATTTTGAAAACATATATTCTTTGTTTTCAAATAATGTCACAGCCCTAAAATCAACGACTTCTCTCCTCTCTGCTGTCAGTTTGTGTCTTTTGGTCAAATCTCTCAGCAATAAAAGCATGTGGACACACATACATGTACTACTGACACATACATGTACTACTGACACATACATGTACTACTGACACATACATGTACTACTGCCTGGTCTGGGATCGGACTGCAACACTGTGGCTTTTTTCTTTTCTTTTTTTAATTATTTTGGACCAAATTGTTCAAATTGGAGACAAACATGTCACTGAAAGCATACTCTTTGTGGCACTTTTCTGGGACAATCCCACAAATAATCAAATAAATTGCACACATCTAACAATTAAATAAATGTCTCTGTCTTCTTATAAACATTTCAAGCCATAATATTGGTCTTGTAGCACAAATGTTTAGTTTAGTTTTTTAAAGACCTCCCTAATGTGTGCAAAATGTCCCCCCAGCCCCCACACGCACACACACAACAAACCCCTTTGCAAAGCTGAGCAAATACCGTTTACTCTGCTCTTCGCTCTAATCCGTATATATGTTTCAGTGTCAGCAGAGCCGTCTCATCGATCTGGATCTGTAGGTTTAGCCCTGACCGGGTCACGGACCAGAGAAGCTGTTGTCACATCTTAGTATCCATATTGCACGGCCACAGTGTGCGTGTGTGTGTGTGTGTGTGCGTGTGTGAGAGAGAGAAATGTCTATCTATATTGTGCATTCATGGTGGAACATGATATCGATCATATGCATTTTGATTTTTATCTCTAGCTTGTGTATGGCCGAAACGCCAATCGATGTAACATTATTAGCTTAATAGCCTGTATAGCTTTGCAGGAATTAGCCTAGAACATTGCGGTATATAGTTCATATATACGCTATAAAATGGGAAACGTATTGATGAAAAAAATATTTCTTCATGGAATATTGAAGGGAAGGTTTATAGTGTCAATTGACAATGAGAATGGACACATAGCAATAATTTTAAATATAGATTTAGCTCTACAAACAACCTCACGTACAGTTAAACCTTATTATGAGAAGCTGGCCTTATAGAGTGGAGCCCGGCTAATCCCAGTGGCCGTCAATGTGTTAACAATACACAAATGTGTGTATTGAGCTGTACTGTATTTACCCATTCTGCAATCTGTTAATAACATTTTCAATCAATCAATCAATCAATCATAAGTGTGCTCCTCAGCCACGGCCGAATCCAATCTCAGGGAAGTTTGGGGAATCTCTCCATCAGCCCTAATATGTCGCAAATCAGCCTGAGATAACATTTCTTGTCGTAAATCTGTTCGGGAATGAGACCCAATGACCCTACAGGGGTTCCAATATTTAAAACCAATACAGGGGACAGATAAAAAACAAACAGAGGATTAAGAATAGTTTTGCAGCCATTTTTTTAAGGAGGTCTTGAAGGTAAACCTGGAAGCAAGTAGCTTTATATTTTCAGGTAGTCTGTTCAAAAAAATTACTGCAGAATATAAAAAGGTACATTTGCCCATTAACATAAAACATTTGAAGGGTACCATGTTGGTGGAGTTTCCTCTGGTGGAGTAGCCGTGTACGTCACTGACTTTACAAAAATAATCAGTGAGGTAGCGTAGAGCCTCCAGTTTAAAAGTCCTGTGGACCAGACACAGTTTAATTTGCGAGACCCTCTCCACTCTGAGCCACCTGAGGCTGATGAAGTGAGAGGGGAGGAGGTGGTTCCTGGGGTGTAGGCAAATGTTCCTCCTTCCCCCCAGGACCAAGCTCCGCACCATGGGCGACCGGGCCTTCTGCTTGGCTGCTCCTCGCCTATGGAATGCCCTCCCTGACTACCTCAGAGCACCACAGACCACTGCTTCCTTTAACACTTTGCCGCCCAACCACAAGTTAACTCGGGTTTCGGTGCCATGCGTTGAGGACCAGAGCCACGAGTTAACTCGTGGCAAGTTGTTATTGTTTTATTCCATATTAATAAACGGATCAAGATCCCCGATCGACTCTGCAGATTTACCTGCCTCCTTGAAATCGGCGACATGCAATACCGGCCAGATCCTCTTAGGGGCGCCATCGCTCCACTGCAGTATCATTGTGGGCGAGTGGATACTTTTTTTTTACTGTCTATGGCCGTTTCATATGAGCCTGGATCCCAAGCGAACATCCTCCACCGTTGATCACGGTTCGAAGCGCATATTTCAGCCTGGAATAATGGGATTTATGATCAGCCAATGGACATATCGATCTACCAGATGCCGATGAATAATGGGGAAATGCTGCCGGCGATCACATGGGCTGACGGTAGGACACTCTTCGCCCAAATTACAGCCGGATTGGATATTGTTGTAAAACGCAAGCGATCGATCAGTGAATGTGGCTACTTGAATGCACACTGTATTGCTAATCAATAATACTAATCGGCGTCCCCCGCCGCCCCCATTTCATCCATAGATGCTCTGTAATAGTCCGGATGCTAAGCAGTTTGTTTTATTTCATTCGTATATATACAACAGAAATGCCGTTCGATATAACGTGACTAGCCTTTAGCCCTATAAATAGCTTTCCAGAAAAAATACGAGACGAAAACTGCGATAAAGCTTATATTCACGATGCTATAAAATGACAACCAACCAATGGTTTTTTATTTTCTTTAAGCCATTATGAAGGCACGGTTTATGCACTCAAGTGACAATGAGAATGGACAGATAGCAATACTATAAAGTATATATATATAGCTATCCAAAAGTACATCGGTTTGTTTACTAAGCGTTGTCCTCCAGCCGCATATGGCGAGGGCCGGTCGTCAATGTGTTAAAAGAGGACTTAAAACATAACTCTTCGCGAAAGCCTTCCCTTAGTTTTAACCTTTTTATACATGCCTTGTGCGTTTTTATCCCTTTTTTTTAAATGCTTTTATGTCTTGTTTTTTAACACTTTAATCGCCGGGAACGCCGTAACTCGTCTTTGCTCGCCATGCTCATTCTGCCGAAGACGCCGTAACTCGTCTTTGATATCAATATTTCAAAAATCTGTGATCGAAATCATATTTCTCCTCCGGAGACATGAGATGTACTGGTGAGCTCCACTCAACTGTCTAACGGTTCAAGAGCGCCATCTGGTGGCCGATCGGCAGATCGGCCAACAGGACGTGACGCGCCAAACAGGAAGTGCTCATCCATATTTCGTCCGGGCACTCGCGATCGTTAGCCGGACTCCATCTCAACACACTGGATAATCAATCGCTCGCCCTAACTCAATAAACAACGTTATTTGGACGTATATAGTATTATACAACCTGGAAATGGTTAATCTATATCAACATCCCATAATCGAAAACTGTCTACTCCAAGCTGATCGTCCAACGGCGCGAGGAAGATATGGTAAGATCCAGCGTTATTTAACGTGTTCCATATAAACTGCTCTGATGACCATATGACCCACACTAGACGAATGATATAACGTTGCCCACGGAATTATAAACGACCCCCCGCCCATCCGGTCAATATCAGATGATACGTAGTAACTTCTAGAAGTACCTCCAGTTGAAATGTTTCATCTGGCACCGATCGCTACCAAACTGTATTTGATCATCAATATAATGCATTTGGGGCTATAAATCAAGTTCTGGAGAAAGCTGCAGAAAACGATAAAAACATACTTATACTTTAGACCATATTTTAGTATGAATATGTGAATGAAAAAGTATAACGTTGCTACACCCTGAACAATACATATAGGACATTGAATGGGCCATAATAATGTCAATTTAGCAATAGAATTTAAAAAGTTATAGCCCTGCAAAGAAGGGGAACGTCTCCATAGACAAATAGAGCTGGGATGGTAAATTATGAATTTAACCATGGCGATCAAAGTGTTAATTACCTATGTTTTTAAAGTCTGTTTTTACTCTGTAGCACTCTGAGAGTTGGTTTCCAAATATAGAGTGCACTATAAATCGAATGTATTGTTATTATTATTATTATTATTATTATTATTATTATTATTATTATTATTATTATTATTATTATTATTATTATTATTATTATTATTATTATTATTATTATTATTATTTGTTTTGGGAAGTCTGTAACCTGTTTTTATGTTTTATGGAGAGCAAACATAATATGCATTCATGTGCTAGAGCAGTGGTTCCCGAGGCACACGCCGACACAGACACTAATGAGAAACCGCCTTTGCATTCCGCCGCGAGAATAGCCTAATTCAATTTGATGTGCCGTTTTAAAATGTGAAGAATGTCTTATGTTTAATCATCTTATAATCTCGTTTGACATGTAATCAAATCAAGTTTTTATAAGCTATGAGAAAATTAATTATGTAGTTTTTACACAAATTAGAATGTAAAATGAGCAGTCTGCGGGAATCACAGAGCTGGAGGAACCGACGGTGATGACCATCTATGTAATTCATTGGATATTGCTATACTGTATACTAAATATTGATATACCCAAAAAAATCCATGGGCGCTTGCCTATCGCCGCGTAGCTCTCACCTCCATAGCCATGAAGTGCTTTGAGAAGCTAGTGAAGGGCCACATCTGTTCCTCCCTCCCCAACACCATGGACCCCCTGCAATTTGCATACCGCCCCAACAGGTCTACCATAGCCCCAACAGGTCGCCATAGCCCATGTGCTGCACACAGCAGCATCACACCTGGACAAGAGGCAGGGGAACTATGTGAGAATGCTATTTATTGACTACAGCTCAGCATTCAATACCATAGTCCCCTCCAAACTCGTAGTCAAGCCGAGACCTTGGCTTGAACTACGACATCTGCCAGTGGGTCTTGGACTTTCTAACAGGAAGACCCCAAGTGGTGAGAGCAGGCAGGTGCTCCCCAGGGCTGTGTTCTGAGCCCCCTCCTCTACTTGCTGTACACACATGACTGTGTGGCACAGCGGAACAGCAACACAATTATCAAGTTTGCTGACGACACAGTTGTGGTGTGCATCTCTGCAAACAACGAGAGGGCCTACCTGGGAGAGGTAAAGAACCTGGCGCTGTGGTGCCGGGAGAACAGCCTCTCACTGAACGTCAAAAGAGATGATTGTGGACTTTAGGAGGTCGGGGGCCAGGGACTACAGAGAGAGTGAACAGTTTTATTTACCTCAGAGTCCACATATCCGAGGACTTGACATGGACCACACACATTGACAGTGTAGTGAAGAAGGCACGGCAGCACATCTACTTTCTTAGGTGCCTAAGGAAGTTCAAAGTGAGTCAGAAGATCCTTAAGAACGTCTACTCATGCACAATAGAGAGCATCCTAACATCACCTCCTGGTTTGGGAATAGCACCGCACACGACCACAGCAGACTACAGAGAGTGGCCCGTTCAGCCAAACGCACAATTGGAGGTGGGCTTCCCACTCTCCAGGACATTTACAACAAGCGTTGCAGGGCCAAGGCTAAGAGAATAACCAAAGACTAGTCAACCAAATAACTGCCTCTTTGAACTGCTGCGGTCAGGCAAGCGCTACTGGAGTCTCATGGCCAGTATAGGGAGACTCAGATGGAGCTTCTATCCCCAGGGCCCAGGACTTTTAATCAAATCCAAGCTTTAATCTGAGTATTTAAAATGAGTATTTCAAACCGACAACACAGGATTGGGATCAATTTGATCCCAAAAAACTGGATTATCTTGATCCCACCAGAGGGGTGGATTTCCAGTGGATTACCAGAGCAAAATGTACTATACAATTTATTTAAAAATATGTTTCAATATAAATAAGATGGCAACGTTTGTTAACTGAAATAATACACAATTCTTAGCCTTCATGGCAAATCAATAAAATTATTTTTATTTTTTGGTCACATTAATGGTGGCCTATTTTGTTTTCAACCAAATGCTGATGACATAAATGTTTATGCTCATAAAAGTATCACAACAATGATTGTCAATCACAAATGTAATTTAAAAAATATCTTCAACAACAAAAAAGTCCATCTGTCGTCACTCATCACCTTCAGCAAACTGAAATCTCCAGCTGCCTTTGAATGTTTTTTTTTGTTACCCTAGTGGGAGTATTAAAAAAAAATTAAAAATTACAATTCCATTATGATTTTATATCCTTTATGTATTTAACAATATAATTAGACATTATAGATGTCCTAGATGCAATGTGGTCCTTGTCTTCCTTTTTTTCCATATCCACTAGATGGAGATCGGTAGGATTAAAGCACTGATATTCAGGATCTAGTAATCTTGAAAAGTCTTAATCTGGATCAGGGTGATCCTATCCTGGATTGCTTTGAAATACCGGGACAAAATCTGGCCGAGTTGTCTGATCCTCATGGATCACAAAAAATGGGATTTAAAATCTGATCGAATCAGATAGGGATTAAAAGTTTTGAACTCCTGGGCCCTGGCCGCGTGTATACTTTCCGCAAACGGAGTTCGGTTTCCGGGTTCCTCTGATTGGCCGCGACCCCCACGTGACCCGCCCCCCTATCCACCGCTGCCGCTGCCGCGAGCGGCCATGGACTTGACTTTCGCTTTCAATTTGACGCTCGCTTCCTGACGCTTTGCTCGCTGCTGTTTTAATAATATTGTCATATTATTAATTCATAGTTAAAGACAGTAGAGGTTGGCGTCACGGTCTGTGTAAGTTAGTGTTGTGTTCATTCATAGTTAAAGACAGTAGAGGTTGGCGTCACGGTCTGTGTAAGTTAGTGTTGTGTTCATTCATAGTTAAAGACAGTAGAGGTTGAGTATGTTTTTTTTTTAACAAATGTTTTTTATTTTCCCTTTTTTTACATGAAACAAGATGAACAATACAGTAACAGTAATAATCAACGATGAATCACAGGACCATAACAGAAATAATAATAACAATAATGACAGTCCAGTAATTAAATCAGAATGAAACAAACAACACACTGCAGCACCCACTCTCCACACTTTAGATCACCTAAACACACTTTATATTTATTGGTAAAGGATTTGCACTACAACTCGTACACCTTACTGTAAATTGTACCTAAATTGTACCTCATCCCATTTCTGCTTTGCACTATATAGTATTGTATATTAGTACATTGCATAGTATATTGTATATTGTATGGTAACTCAGTTACTTCTATTCTGCATCGAACATTGTACATATGTCTATACTGAACACTGTGACCTCTATTTTTACTTCTATTTTACATGCTATACTATTTTATTTCATACTTATCTTGTCTAGCACAGTCTCTGGAGCGTAACAGTAAGAAGCATTTTGTATAAAAGTATTCTGTACTTCTGTATGACAACAATGTATGCCTTTCAAATGTTAAATGATAAATGATTAAATGATACACACTGAAATCTACGCTCTCTCATCCTGCTTTCCACAACTCCTATACTTCCTGAGTAACGCGCCCAACACTGCTTAATGGTTGTTTAAATATTTTACATGTTTTGATGTGGTGCATAAGCAGCATATTAAGATGACTGTGTTTCTTGAACAGCTGATAACTGCTGCATAAGCAGCACATTAAGATGAGTTACCAACAGCGCGTTTCTTGACAGCAGAGTGGCGCGTTTCGCGACTCAGGAAGCGAGCGCTCTGCGCTGCAACACAGCGGCGAGCGGCAGCGATAAGGGGGGCGGGTCACATGGGGGCCAATCAGAGGAACCCGGAAACCGAACTCCGTTGCGGAAAGTATACACGCGCCCTGGCCATCAGGATGCTCAATGACTGCATGTAACAACCCATCATCTACACTCATTGCACACACATCCACATGCAGACACTCACTTTTAAACAAACACTCACCTTAACACTTTCACTGCCACTCACGAGATATCTCGGGTTTCCGATAGTTATGTTGAAAGCCACTCACGAGATTTCTCGGAATTTTTTATTTTAATTTTTTTTAGCGATCTGAAATCATATTGCATCACGCGAGCCTACCCTAGTATACCCGAGCGCCGCCGGCGATCAGATGTGGAAAAAAACGCCCCCTATCGTCTCCCAGATGACATAAGGGATTTTGGAATGGACTCAATGAAAATGGATGGGGAAAAAAATCCTGTACTCCATATTTTCCAGTCCACTGATGCAGCCGGGGTTATCACAGTTCATTCTGGAGCCTCTCAGACCCGCGGAATCATGTACTGCACTTTTTTTCGAATGGTGATCAGGAATTGGAATATACCAGTTGGATACCATCTGATGTCAGGTAAGGAATCTATGTTATCAGTGTTAGGATAATCAGACTAATTTTGATGAAGATATAGGCTGTTTTGTGAAATGGGCTCCTTCGGTTTCCAGTCCAAGAGGAAGTGAACATGGCGATTATCCGTGCGCGGCTCGAATGTGCTTGCGTGCACGTATAATATTGATCATCTAGCGTTTATTTGAAAACGATTCATAAATAGGCCGACAAATATCAACGTTCTGGAATATTCCAGTAAAAGACGATTATCATAGAATGGTCTATCTAGACTGTTTTTTTTACCTCAAAACGGATGCTTTTCAAAATGCTCTCAAACGGAAATGAAGCGATAAAAAACCAATCTGCCTTGACAGCACTGACTGGAAAAGGATTATTTGATAAGCGACGGGCAGATTAGACACATAGCCATAATTAAAAACATAGATTAGGCGATATTAAGCGTAACATTGGCGCCGATGGTGGCATTGAAGCGCTACCTCTGCCGCCACCTTGTGGCACTCAAAGTGTTAACACTCACTTTAGACATTTTAACACTACATTATATTTATCTGTTACCAATTGGGGGACCCTGCTGTTTTTATCATAAATCGATCAATACAGACCTTATTAATTAATGTTGTGTTTCTTTTTCAAATGTAGCCAAGACCTTCTTCCATTTACCAATCTTCCATTTACTTGGGCATGTACCTTTAGGCGGAATTTCTGAAAATAAGGCTACAGCTTAAAGAGATTTGCACTACATTCATACCTCATTTGCAATTGCACCTTACCTCAATGTTTTGTACCGCATTTTCTGCATTGTACCTCACTGTTTACTCATTTTTACTCACTGTACTTAGACTGTACCTAGGTTGTACTTTAGATTGTATATTGTACTGTATATATGTATATTGTATATTCTTCTTTACTTACTTTTTATTTTATTAACTTTTTACTTACTTTCTTACTTACTTTTTTTTTACTGTATGAAGCACACTCTCAGGGGCTCATACAGAAACAAGCATTTCACTGTAAAGTAAGTGTATTTTATTGTGATAATTAATAAACAAACTTGAAACTATATATCTTCAGCCTCTTTTTTAGGCTACAATTTTGTAGATGATGAAGCATAATAAAATAACACACCCTTCCTGGACTACTTACAGTATTTTTTATTTATAAATTGTTTGCACTTTATTTGTATTATAATTTAGTGTATATATCCCATTTTATTTAATTGTATTCAAATTCCTTGTATGTGCAAGCTTACTTGGCAATAAAGACCTTTCTGATTCTGATTCTGATATATATATATGTGTATATCCCTAGGTACCTAAGATTTGTATATTTTATACCTCTGAATGGAGATTACTCGACTTATATTTAATGGCCGTAAAGCTGACTTGTTCTAATCTATTTTACAGTCTGAAATAAAACTTAATTTATAAATAACGCTCCATCCTACTGGTGATACATTGTCAAGAAATAATAAATCGTCTTCATCTTGTTCACTGGTATTTGCTTTACCTCCTGGGAATTACTGATATTTTAGGAAAGGCAGTGTTGAGAATGTACTTGTGGTGGTGGGAGGTGCAGGATGAGAATATATTTATTATCATTAACTATCCAGTTATTTTTTATTTTGTAATGTTTGACTACTTAGCGAGAGAGAGAGACAGAGGGAGAGAGACAGAGGGAGAAACAGAGAGAGAGGAGAGGAGAGGAGAGAGAGAGAGAGAGACAGAGATAGAGAGAGACAGAGAGAGAGAGAGACAGAGAGAGAGAGACAGAGAGAGACAGAGACAGAGACAGAGACAGAGACAGAGACAGAGAGAGAGAGAGAGAGAGAGAGAGAGAGAGAGAGAGAGAGAGAGAGAGAGAGAGAGAGAGAGAGAGAGAGAGAGAGAGAGAGAGAGAGAGAGAGAGAGAGAGTCTCAGCCCCTCCCTTTGTCACTGTTTGAGCTGGACAGCAGACTAACTCAAATGAAAACCCGCTCGGAGGACCGCTCCGCTCCGAGCAGCTCCAGGGTTGATTTAACTGTTCTGGGGCCAGCTGTGTTAATGTCCGCAGCTATACAGGGGCATACAGGGATGGCGAGGATGTAAAGCATGTTAGATCCTTTGGCCCTGTTGGCGTCTCCTTCTTCAACCACCTTCTGGTCATATCCTCCTAAATGCTCCCACACTACTGATTTAAGTGACTTTTTATGGCGGATATAAGTTCCTTCTGCCGTTTTGCCTTTGACAGCATGTCTCATCTGTAAACTACTGCTCTCATGGCTGTTGGTGGAAGAGGCACTGGCTCACACACAAACAGCAACATAGAAACAGTGTAGCAGTCTGCTATAGGGGACCTGGGGAGCTGTCCACTTTCACTGGGCTGTTGTGTGGTGCTGAAATATGTGTGACTGATCAGCCATTGCTGATATATTACAAACAAATCAGGTCTTTATTTGCCAAGTAGTTTTCACATACAAGAAATTTGCTTTGGACGTTATCGGTGCGACATTAGCGGACAGACAGCTAATACAATAAAGAGGTGGAGTAAAGAGGTGGAGTAAAATACAATGAAATATGAGCCAAGTTAAGAACAATAGAATAATATAATTATGAAATAAAATATAGGCCAGGGCTGTACTACTGTAAATAAGAGGTTGAATAAAATTAGATGGGATATAAACTAAGTTAAATATAGAACAATAGAACATAGTACAATTTTAAGTAAAAATAGGAATAGGCCAGTGGGCTGTACAACTGGGCAGAACTAATTATATACACTAATTATAATGAGGTAACAATACAGTGGGCAAGTATATAGTCCAGTGGGGGGGGTAGTTGAAGTAGTTGAAATAGTTCCGCTCGCCTTCTGCACAGCACAACATGTTGTCGAGATGATGAATGAGGATGTGACTGTGAGCCCGCTCCTCACAGGCACGGAAAACACCAGCCGACTGGTGATGTGTTATCCATTGACTACGAGACACATGTTTTCTCCGAGAGCCGGGGTAACCTTCAGCTAGGAGGATTCTTCAGTGATGTGAGTAAGTGCTTCACAAGAGCAGCATATTATTACATGGTCTCCGAGTTCCCCTGTGGAGGGAGGGGACCTGCTGCAGTGGCAGACCTGAATAGATGGCAGACGGCCACACGTTCTCTTCTCTGAGGTATGTCGTGGGCAGGTTCCCTCTCGCCTCTGGCCCCACGGAGGCTACAGTGGATGATGTTCAATGAGAGGTCATGGCTGTTTCAATTCAGAATCAGAAATCAGAAAGGTCTTTCTTGCCAAGTAGTTTACACACACACATGGAATTTGATTTGGTCGTTTGGTGCGACATTAACGGACAATTAAGGCAGAATAAAATGTAATGGAATATAAAATATATAAAAATAGAAGTACAATAGAATAGAATATAATTGTAAAATAGGCCCAGGGCTGTACAATTGTGCACGGTGTGATCGAGTATATACACTAATTAGAATAAAAATAACAATACAGTGGGATGGAATATTTAAAGGGGAGATGTTTCATAGCGATATAAACAGAGTCATAGCATCAAATTAGTATTTAGATAAACCACAGAAAAAAATCACGTTATAAAAATAAGCCGTTTCTAAGAAAAAACTATTTGTTATGTCCCTTCGTATATAATTTATCAACCAGTTGCGCCGCCATGTTTGTTCACGTTAAATGCTGACGTCACGGAGATGGTACTGGCAGTATTATACTGTAGGTCTAACACAGGCATTCTCAAAGTCCGGTCTAAATGATCTAATCTAATCTTAGAAATTAAGTAAAGTGAATAGTACTGGGTGTTGAGCATAACAGTATCTAAGTTAATTTACTTCTGACCATTATAGTAAAAGTATTTTCCTATGAACCGAAACTTATAAGATGTTCTCAGTGTTCAGTTATTAGCCAACAGCTGGAAAAACAAATAGTGTCAATTATGTTATAAGACATTGCTATCAGGAGCTATCTGTAGCTACTGCTAGCCGGCTAGATAACGTTAGACAACGCCTCATGTATCACTATCCCGCCGAAGCACGGAGATCTCCGTGTTTCGATTCCACCCGTTGTGGACAGAAGCACGGATATATCCGTGGGAAGTTGTTATTGCTTTTATTCCATTTTAATAACCTATTCAAGGTCGCCGAGCGGCACTGCAGATTTACCCTATTCTTTGAATTCGAGAAGGTGCAATACCGGCCAGATCCTCTAGGGGCGCTATCGCGATAATGCAGTGTGCACTGTGGCTGAAGGGAGCAATCTTTTTTTGAATTTTTTTTGGAGTTTCCAGTAGCTGGATCTGCAGCCTGTACCTTGGATTACGTTTTGCATCGTAGATTTCACCATGCAATAAAGGGGATTTATCATCAGCCAATGGACATATCGATCTACCAGATGGCGATCGATAACGGGGAAATGCTCGGGGGGGGATCAGCCCGGACCACGGTAAGATCTTTTTCACATAAAGTACAGCCCAATCGGGCATTATTATGATACTCAACCAGGCGTTCGGCCTATGAGGCTAACGCGGTTATTGGTAATCAATAATCAGAAACGACGTCCCCCCCCCCCTTTTATGCATACATGCTTTGGGATCATGCCGATCATATGCAGTTTGAGTTATTTCTGTAGCATCTGTAAAACCTGAAATGCCATTGGATATAACGTTAGCAGCTATTAGCCCTATATCTAGCCTTCCAGAAAATATACTAGACCAAATCCCGTATAACGCTTATATTCACGGCGCTATAAAATGAGAACCTATTGATGAATTTTTTTCTTCTTTAAGCCATTTTGAAGGGACGGTTTATTGACTCAATTGACAATGAGAATGGACAGATAGCAATACTATAAAGTATAGATTTAGCTCTACAAACAGCCCCACGTCTGTTTACATTTCCTGGTCCAAAAGTGATGCCAAAAGTGATGTGTTTTTCCGTAGATGGTGCGAAGCCAGTGACTGAACATGACACTCCAGTCACCTTAGCGGGAAAGCAGGGAAATATGTCAGCAGAGAACATGGAAGTAAGACAAGTAACCGCTTATGTTGTGAAAAGGCTGCATCCTTTCTCAGGTGTTGAAGCACCGACATTTAGGTAAGCAAACTAGAAAAGGAAAAATAGAGCCAAGCTAGCTAGCTACCATATTCATGCTATCAGTGCATGTTAAAAAAAACTCTCATTTGTAAAATACTAAGCATGTTATAATACTTATATTATAACATTATAAACTGAAAGTGTGCGTGGACAGCAGAGCTATCTTGTAGTTGCAGTATAGCTTATGTTTCACTTTTAGAGTAGATTTAACTTCACGTGAAGGAAAGAAAGAAGGCCCTAGAGACAGCGGGGCAGGTTACACAATGGTGGCAGAGGATTTGGCACCCAGCCAGCCAGATTCAAACCCAGCAGCAGCTCGACTGGAGAGCCCAGAGGACCAGTCCACGTTTGCACGATATGCTTAAATAAGTCACATATGAATGGACAGAAAATGTCTGTCCATTGATTTTAGAGATGCCAACTCTGTCTGTCCAACAAATGGATACTTGTCGTTGAAAATGAATTACTGTAAGAACAGATAGATGGACAGACACAGCGGATCAATGTAGCCGTATCAGATCAAGGTAAGCTCTCTACAGATATTGAGCGTCATTTTGTAAAATGTCCGGTGTCACCGCTAATACGGATACCGGTGTTGTCATGAGTTTATTAGTCATGGGACATTTCACATCACCACGGCAACCCTACTGTCTACGCAGCGTAGACGGAACCTGTTGCGGCAGAGGAAATTGGAGAGTTCCTAACAGAGTATGCCGTTTTTGACAAAGTAGTGCCTGTCAGTGTGGATAATGAGGCCGATATGGACACGGCCATAAAAAAAAGAGTTCCATTTGAAAGCTGGGCTGCTTTGCTCATACACTCAATCTACTGTAGCAGCACACAGTCTCTACTCTGACTGCAGTGACTCAGATTCGTCACAGATCTTTGCCTCGATGGCAACGGTTGTTCTGGGGAGAAGCTGGATCTTCTAAGTAAGAACCAGGGTGCGAACCACGGGGGAGCTAGGGGAGCCATGTTTTTGCTTTTATTCCATTTTAATAACCTATTCAAGGTCGCCGAGATGCACTGCAGATGTACCCTACTCTTTGAATTTGAGAAAGTGCAATACCGGCCAGATCCTCTTAGGGGCGCTATCGCGATAATGCAGTGTGCCTTGTGGCTGAACGGAGCAGTAATTTTTTTTACTTTCAATGGAGTTTTCAGTTAGCAGGATTCTGGATGTGCAGCATGTAGCTTGGATTACGTTTTTGATCGCAGATTTAACTATGCAATAAGGGGATTTATCATCAGCCAATGGATATATCGATCTACCAGATGGTGATCGATAACGGGGAAATGCTTTGGGGGATCGCACCGGCCCACGGTAAGATGTTTTTCGGTCAATGAATGAGGCTAATGAGGCTAACACGGTTATTGGTAATCAATAATCAGAAACGACGTCCCCCGCCCCCCCCCCCCCTTTCATGCATACATGCTTGAGGATCGTGCCGATCATATGCAGTTTGAGTTTTAACTGTAACATATGTATAACAGAAATGCCATTGGATATAACGGTAGTAGCTATTAGCCCTTTATCTCGCCTTTCAGGAAATATACTAAACCAAATCCCGTATAACGCTTATATTCACGGCACTATAAAATGAGAACGTATTGATGAATTTTATTTTTCTTTAAGCCATTTTGAAGGGACGGTTTATGGTCTCAATTGACAATGAGAATGGACAGATAACAATACTATAAAGTATAGATGTAGCTCTACAAACAGCCCCACGTCTGTTTACATTTGCCGGTCCTCTAGAGATTTATTAGACGCATCCCAATGGCCCCGAATGTGTTAAGCTGACGCACGGTTGCATGGATTGGGGCCCACAAATAGATTCTTTCATGGGGCCCAGAATCTCCAGCTACACCCCTGTATGATTATTGTGCGTTGGTTACATGCGCAGCTGCGCTTGTCTCGTGTGTGGACTGTGGGTGCGTGCGGCTCTCACCCCGTCTTTTAGTACTGACCAGGGTGCTGACTGGTGTGATAATGTTGCATTTGCCTATAATAATGTTAGACTCGATGTGTTTGGTCGTTGACTTGTTCGGTATTGGTTCATCTGTGTGTTTATGTGTAAATAGGACTGCAGTGTGTGCATTTTTGTGTTGGATCAGAGGGGTTAATCTGAGCATGTGTATTTCAATATGTGCGTCTTCATCATGCATGCAGATCTGTGTGGCGTGGACTATGTGTGGTTCTGTAACGTTACTCATACCTATAGCCTATGTCAGCAAGCGTCACAGTAAAGTCCTCCCTGTGAGGCAGCGCTGCTGACCCCCCCCAAAATACAATGAGCTCCCCCGAAGACCATGGTATGGTTCGCACACGCAAAAGTTTCACATCATATGGATATAATTTCATTTCTCAGTGTATTCGTGATTTTCTTCTTCGTGTCAGAGCTGCCTCAACACTCACTCACTCTTGGCATGAGAACTCAACGGAGTTCTCTCTATCTAATGCTGGAGAGATTCCTAGAGCAATGCACGGGCAACTCAAGCAGCTGACTATGATCAATGGCGGAGAAAGAATATGGAGAGGGACAGGTAGAGATAGATAAGATACTTTCTTGATCCTGAGGGAAATGCAGGTATCCAGCTTATACGACATGTACAAAACACCAATACACACATGAATATAAGAATAAAAAAAAAAAAAAAAAAAAAAAAAAAATATATATATATATATATATATATATATATATATATATATAATCTTATATTTAATTAATTAATGAATTTACCTTTTCATTATAGAATATAAGAATAGAAACACAACAGCAGTGAAGTGATAGAAGAGTCTAGCCACCAGAACTACTACAGAGAACTGTCACTATGTATATGATGTGCTAATAATGTAGGTAGTGCAAATGTTAGGCATACATGTAAGGTGATTAAAAAGTAAAAACAGTGCAAGAATAATAATGATTAATGTGGATAATATAAAATGCAAATTGATGATAAATATATAAACAATTGCCAATGCAGATTGTGCATAAGGTAAGAAAAACCTTGGTTCTCAACATTCAAACCCCCTTCCTTGTGCTGTTTTTCTTTTAAGAGAAAGAAAAAGACAATAAATATTTTAAAAAATGTCGTTCTTTCTCGCACAGACTTGCTGGACTGACTGATGAAGATTTCAGGAAGGCAGAGGACTTCATCTATCAGATGAGAGTTTTCTATGTGTCCACGCTCTGCCATGGTCAGATTCCTGCCAGTTCTCCAGAAGCCTGATGTGCATGATACAGTTATTGAGGGAGACACCGTATTTGTATCCAACCTTAACACTTTCTGTGCCACGCTGTTTGGTTAATTTACCTTTAGAATGCTGGACATTCTAGTCGTTTCCTTGGTCGCTGCACTATGTTTGCGAAGCTGTGTTTGTGTTCTGTATATTAGCTGTAGAGACATGGTGTAGTTTGTAGTTTATTACACGCTAAACATTGCACATTGACAAGATAATACTTTTAATATACTTTTTAATAATACTTTTTAAAAGATAAGTATTTTTTCATAGATCGCGAGATAAAAAACGTTACGTGCAATAAGCCCAAACCGTTCTGGCTGATGCCCTCACATATCAAAGGTGTATATATGTATCATCACAAAATCATCAAGGGGGGGAGGGTCGTTTTAACTCAAAACTATCATCGTGTTTGCCGAGCATGCTTTCCGTCCGTTGAAACACAGAACTGTGATCGTTAGAAAAACACGTTTCAGATTAGGTAAAATAGACATAGAATGTAGCTTACCTTAGCCAGAAGGTATTCCAAAGGTATAATTCCAAATAATTGCAAGTGATCGCATCGTGATTACCAGTGTATATGTCTACACGTTTCGATGGTCAAATACGCTCATGCAACGCAATCCAGAGGCGAGGACTGTGAATTCCTGTCCGGGAGAAGGAGTGGTCACTCGTGAGGAGAAAGTGATATGGCTATCAGACCAGAGCCCCATGCAGTTCAGACTCAGGACGATACTGCCACCTGGTGATGGTCGATCAGAATGCAGTTCAAAATGGTCAGGACGTGCCTAAATGATGTAGATCGCTCTAGGCAACTGTGTAGATGGGGGATCAAAGTAAAACGATCAAACGATCCAAAAACGTATTTATACGTGTTTGGCACTCAACGGTTGGGGCCCAGAAAAGTAAAAACATGTGATTGGCACCCAATGTGTTAAGAAGCAAGTTTGCAAGCAGTACCAGGAAAATCACTGAGGCTCTAAAGACATGAATGAAGAAAACATTAAATGATTCGATTCCTGTGACTTAATTGTATATTTAAAGAAGATTTACGTTTTTACAGAGTGAACTTTCTTGGAAGTGGCCATTGTATTAGACCCACGCTTCAAACAAAAGAACATTTTGATTTTCTGCATTTTGTTTGTCTGTCTTTATACTGATGTGACTGGGGACAATTGTGAAACAATGTGTATACGCATGCAATACGGCGTTTATATGAATATGTGTTAATCAGTCAAGTAACTAGACAGACAGACAATTAACCAATAAAAAACATAAACAATGCACCAAATGCACAATGCACTGCTAGCAGCTCTCCCTGACAGAATCTAGTATGCCAGCTAGCAGCTCTCTCTGACAGAATCTAGTATGCCAGCTAGCAGCTTTCTCTCACAGAATCTAGTATGCCAGCTAGCAGCTTTCTCTGACAGAATCTAGTATGCCAGCTAGCAGCTCTCTCTGACAGAATCTAGTATGCTGGCTAGCAGCTCTCTCTGACAGAATCTAGTATGCCAGCTAGCAGCTTTCTCTGACAGAATCTAATATGCCAGCTAGCAGCTCTCTCTGACAGAATCTAGTATGCCAGCTAGCAGCTTTCTCTGACAGAATCTAGTATGCCAGCTAGCTGTCATGACAAAATTAAAGTGGGTCTTTTCTAAAGAGCTCCAGGAGGCTTACTCCTTCCTCCGCAAAGTACCCAGGCAAAAATGCTGGGTTCTGCAAATACCACAAGAGAAAATCTTCGGTCACGTGCGGTGGTGGGATTGCCGATATTAAACATCATATTAAGATGGACAAACACAGGCAGGAAGTATAGCAGCACTGCGGCCTACTTCAGCAAGTCAAAAAACGGACAAGACCTTTGTCTATAAGAAATAAAAACGTCTTAACCGCACCTTTATTTATTACAAGAACAAACCAGAGCTAAAAATAAATGCAAAGTGCACACTCTGCCCACCAAAAGGCGCCCGCCTCTGGCTCTAGGCAATCGCCTATGTCACCTATAGGAAGCTCCGCCCCTGCTACCATCTGGTGAAACACAACCAGAGCTCCGGATCCATGGATCCATGAGCTGGTCTTATTTGAAAATTCTACAATGAGCATTTTACACATGCTCACCAAAAAACTACGTACAGTAATTGCCCCTCGTGCTCTGACCATGCAAGATGCCAACCTGCTCATTTAGAGGTTAAGTGTTTTGCTCAAGGACACTTTGACACGCTGCCGGGAGGAGCTGGAGTCTGGGAACCTTCAGATTACCAGATGACCACTCTGATTATTTTTAAAGCAAACTACAAAAGAATTCTCATATCCAAAAGTAGTAGATAGATAAATAGATCATCATACATGTAGGTATGCATTTGGTTATGTGGGGGGGGGGGGGGGGGGGTAGGTTTGTAGGCAGGTGGGTGGGTGGTTATGTATTATTATGTACGCAGTATACAGTATATGCATGTATGTACTGGGTGTATGTATGTTTGTATTAACACGTATCTTTTGAATGTATTACTGGTATTTTTTAAATATCATGTATATTTTTGTATGTTTGATTTTACAAAACAGGGGAAGTTCTCGATAAGCCTCTAGGCTTCTAACTTCTCCTTCACAATATGGTTATAACTTAAGTTATTATGTATTTTTTTTTTTTTTTTTTTTTTACTTTTGTTTAACTAAATAAATACAAAATACAACTCCTCACTGTTGTATAATTCATTTAAGTTCACTATTTACTCATGAAGATTTGTGAACTTTCAGATTTTCTGATTTGAAAGCCGTTCCAGTGATGTGCAAGTCAGCGAGTGTGAATTCTCTTTGAGAGTCGACCTTAAAGGGCCCTGCTGTGAGTGTCTCTATCTAACCAACTGACAAAACACACTGAGGGAGACCATCTCCTGTCTTGCTCAAAGCAATCACTCTTGCTGGCTTGACAGAGAAGGCTAACAGCCGCCAGCATCACTAATGTATGGCACTGGCCAGGCTACCCTCATATGACTTTATTTGGACATGGAATGCCAATAATAAAAAAAAAGAAAAAAAAGAAAAAAAAGCTGTACTGCTATTGCCAATCGTATTACTGATGTAAATATGAAGATGATAATCTGTCAGATGAATCAACCAAGTAACTAGACAGACAGACACATTTATAGATAGATAGATAGATAGATAGATAGATAGATAGATAGATAGATAGATAGATAGATAGATAGATAGATAGATAGATAGATAGATAGATAGATCAACAGTAAACGGGTGGTTGACGTGACATGGCCTTTTTGGAGTCCTTAGTGTCAAAGATAAGTAAATAGTGAAAAAATATATGAGAAAATATTGTTATATTGCACAGAACATTTAGTTTTATATGAATGCACAGAGCATTTATGGTAATATTGTTCCAGTTATTCAAGAATATCCTTCATTCATCCCTCTAGAGGGGCGACAGTGGCTTGGGAGGTAGAGCAGTCGTCTGACAGCTGTCACTTTTTGCGACAGGAAGTGAGAGTTGTTTGGAACGAACTTGTGAGCGGAGTTTGTGGATAATTAGTGTTTTTTAGGTAATATAGAGTTGTTATTTCATTTCGGTTTTAATAGTTCTTATTTTGTGTTTGTTTTCCCCCAGCAGCTTTGTGCTGTTTGGGGGAAATTATCATTGGCTGGATACGATGGCATCGGACAATTTGAACGGCGGACGGAATACGAGGGCAAATGATAATGGAACGGAAAATAACTATGAGAAGAAACTAACAATCGAAGTGGATATTGAAGGAGAAGATCGGATTACAATGATGGAGTTATTGAGAGCAGTGAAAGCGCAGTGTGGTACAGTATTGGGCTGTCGTTTCAAGACGCCTAGAAAATACGAGCTGACGCTGCGGAGAAAAGATGCAACAGGCTGCCTCCTCGTGTACAGGAGGGGACATGTGATGCAAGGCTTCTATCCTCACTACAGCCGACCAGTGGGAGGCATAGTCTAGCAACGTTCAAGACAGGGGAGGGAATTGGGATGGGAGAAAAATAGAAAATGGGGAGAAATTGTGGATAAAAAAAATAAAGGGTACAGTATGACAGCAGTACATTCTCACAAATAGATTTTCAGTGCATTCAAATAAACAAAAGAAAAGAAAACAGTGCAGTAAAGTGCAAAAAAGAGTGCAGTGGTTTAGCAGCATTAGTTAAAAGCAGAAACAAACATAAGGGTTTTTAGCCTATTTAAAAAAATAGGCAGAGTTGGGTCAGATCTCTTCTGGCAGTTTATTCCAGCTATGTGTGGCATAGGGCTGAGTTCGAACCTTTGTTCGTTATGTTGGCATTCAAATTCTAAATCAACATTCCAACGTTTTATTTTTAATAAAACATAAAACATTTGTACATCTTTTTTTTATTAATTTTTTTTTTATTCATTCTGTTTAAACCAATGGGGTTATATATTGTATAGCTTACGCTCTGCACTCTGGTGGAACCCTATCCCTTATCAATCTAATACTGAATACATTTCTTCACATGTACACACCCATCCGCCTGGCCACACCCACATCCGCTCCTCTACATAAGCGGGGACGTGGCCATACTAACAGCTCCTTCCCTTTTTTCACCACCGACAAGTGTCTGTATACACCACTTGAGTTTAGTGCCGAAATAGTTGTTGGAAAGGAGCTACGTGGACATTGTATCTTATTTTTCTCTCTCTTGCCAATTTACGAAAAAAGCTAAGACATAATGTTTGCACCTTCGGAGGGTTTGGACGCTCGCAACGTCACCCTTCACCAGCGCTTCACCATTGCCGCGTCCTCCGTGCATCGTGGGCCGTCTCTGGCTCTGCGGTCGTGGCAGTCAGATACGCCCGGGCGGCGCCCGGTGGTGAGTTTGCCTCTCCGAGGGAGCGTTGAGCCTCCATCTCCCGTGAGATGGCATGGTTCCGGCCCTGGTTCCCCCGCCAGTGGACAGTCGGCCGATAGCTCCTCTGGTGGCAGGGGATTTGCGATGCAGACTCTTCGCCTCTGCTCGCTCTCGTCGTAAGGCGGCGAGCAGCAGGGGCGAACGGCCAGGCTTTGATGTTGTGCTGGAGCCGGACGAGAGTTCTCTTGCCTCCTCTCCATTTCCGATGGAGACTGAGGATTATATGGAGGGGGCGAGAGCTCTCTTGTTCGAAGCCCCAGTAGAGACGTATCACTCTCCCCCTCGGGGAGTGGCAGGGAGTGTTGCGTCTCCTTGGGGTCCCTTGTACTCCAGGGTTGGGTTAGAACCTTCGATCCTGAGACAAGATGCTCAGCTATCTGCCACGTCGGATGGTGGCGCCCGTGGCAGCCTCTCGTACGTGAGGGACGCGAGTGACGTGGAGGGAGGTACGCAAGGGGAGTTGCTTGCCTTGTTCCCCGAGCTCATGGCGGCAGCCACTGCCAGCACCTGTTCCTGATGACATGATAGGTCATCTCTGGCAACGTCGTCCTGTGAGAGAGACGGGTGTTGTCTGCCCATTCTTCCCATCAATGGAGGCCTACGTGAAACAGGGACAGGTAATCTCCCGCATTGTTGGCCTTACCCCCGCCTACGTGCCAGTCACGCGGGTGGTGGGTTTGGTCCAGGGGCTAAAGAACGGGGTGATCGGCTTGATAGCCCGATGGCATCCATACTTTGTCCCGAAATGGTGTGGGAGCTGTTGCGAAAGCCGGTTCCCCAAGGGAAATCGGCTAGGCAGTTGGCTAATTGGAGTGACCAGGTGTACATCGCCGCGACTCAGAGCCTAGCTGCGACCTCCAACATCGTGCAGCTAGCGCACTACATGTCGGGGATGATGGCGGGCGGGTCAGTATTGGATAACCATAAACAATATCTTCATGCCCAGGCGGCTGGAGCCATCCTGCACCTAACCCAGCTGCAGGCGATAGCCGCGGGGAAGGAGCACGCCCTGGCCACTCTATCCCAGTGCCACCTTTGGCTGGAGCAGGTGCGGGTGCCGGAGCAGAAGAGGATTCCGCTGCTCACGGCCCTCCTCTCCGATGCTGGGCTATTCGGGTCGGCCATGCAGCAGATGACGGCAGCCTGCAGAGAGATGGAGGAGGAGCGCTCTGTGCTCCAACCCCATTTCCCCCGACCTGATGCCTCCGGTGATGTCCGGAAGAAGCAACGCCGGCAGAGGACTGCGACCGTTGCCTCCGCCACCGCCGCTGCTGGACCTTGGGCGAAGAAGGCCAGGAGTGGAGGGAGTGCCTTGTCCGCCCGGAGGTAACGGTAGGGATCGTCGTGACCAGGCTCCCCAGAACCATTCCTCCGGGCCGGCTCCCCGTGGGGGCAAGCACTCCTCTGCACGCGGCAGGCGCCGCTAGTGACTCCCCTGTTTACCCCCCCCCCCCCCAACATATGATTTTGTTATTAAATAAAAAGTCCCTCCTGGTGAGGGACTTTTTTTTGTACAAAATGTGTTTATTCACTATATATTGGGGATACGATGTATAAACCCCTAGCTGTGGGGTTGTGTGTTTGCTTAGGGAGTAGGACAGTTTTCTTGAAAATTGTTTTCTGGTCGCTATATATATGTGTGCTTAGCAAGGCCTGTGGCTAGCACTCGGTCGAAAGACTTGTCTTCCCTCATCATGAAGAAGACTGTGTTCTTCTTGCAGTAGTAAGAGTGAACTTTACCTTTTTTATCTGAGGGGGTTGTGTGTATTCTGTTACGTTTGGGAAACATGGCATCGAGTCCACAACCAGGTTAGAGTGTTAGCCTACAGAAGTAATCACATAATATGTAGCTTGTATTGAGGTCTTTTGACCCTCTCTTTAACACTTTAGCGACCACAGTCTTGCGGCGATTTATGCCTCAGAGGACAGAGGTTTGTTTACAAACCGATGTACTTTCTAAGAGCTATATATATAATTTATAGTATTGCTATCTGTCCATTCTCATTGTCACTTGAGTGCATAAACCGTGCCTTCATAATGGCTTAAAGAAAATAAAAATCCATCAGTTGGTTGTCATTTTATAGCGTCGTGAATATTTATCGCAGGTTTATCGCACTTTTCGTCTCGTCTTTATTCCAGGAAGCTTGATAATTGGCTAAACGTTGGCGCCGTTATATCAAACGCCATTTCTGCTGTATATATACGAATTGAAATAAAACAAACTGCGTAGCATCCGGACTATTACAGAGCATGGAGCTATGGATGAAATGGGGGCAATGGGGAACGCCGATTAGTATTATTGATTAGCAATACAGTGTGCGTTCAGGTAGCCAATGTCAGTGATCGATGACGTTAGGTTTTAAAACAATGTCCAATCCAGCTGTAATTTGGGGGAATAGTATCCTACCGTCAGGCCATGTGATCGCCGGCAGCATTTCGTCATTAGTCATCGGAATCTGGTAGATCGATATGTCCATTGGCTAATCATAAATCCCATTATTCCAGGCTGAAATATGCGATCGGTAACGTGATCAAAGATGGAGGGTGTTCGTTTGGAACCGAGGCTCATATGATCCGCCCACAGACAGTGAAAAGATTTTTTTTTTTCAAATGCCCTCAATGATACTGCAGTGGAGCGATGGCGCCCCTAAGCGGATCTGGCCGGTCCCGGTCTGTTTCGAAAATCAAATATGTGGGTAGGTCATGCATGTCGATCGCGGACATTAACACTTTGATCGCCATGGGTTAAATTCATAATTTACCATCCCTAGCCAGCTCTATTTGTCTATGGAGAAGTTCCCCTTCTTTGCAGGGCTATAACTTTTTAAATTCTATTGCTAAATTGCCATTATTATGGCCCATTCAATGTCCTATATGTATTGTTCAGGGTGTAGCAACGTTAAACTTTTTCATTCACATATGGTCTAAAGTATAAGTATGTTTTTATCGTTTTCTGCAGCTTTCTCCAGAACTTGATTTATAGCTCCAAATGCATTATATTGATGATGAAATACAGTTTGATAGCAATCGGCGCGAGATAAAAAATTTCAACTGGACGTGATTCTAGAAGTTACTACGTATCATCTGATGATGACCGGATGGGCGGGGGGGCATTTATAATTCCGTGGGCAACGTTATACCATTCGTCTAATGTGGGTCATATGGTCATCAGAGCAGTTTATATGGAATACGTTAGAAAATAACGCTGGATCTTACCGTATGTTCCTCGCGCCGTTGGACGATCGGCGTGGAGTAGACAGTTTTCGATTATGGGATGTTGATCTTGATGAACCATTTCCAGGTTGTATAATAATACGTCCAAATAACGTTGTTTATTGAGTTAGGGCGAGCGATTGATCATCCAGTGTGTTGAGATGGAGTCAGGCTACCGATCGCGAGTGCCCGGACCGATTATGGATGAGCACTTCCTGTTTGGCGCGCCCCTCCCTCTTGGCCGATCTGCCGATCGGCCACCGGATGGCACTCTTGAACCGTTAGACAGTTGAGTGGAGCTCACCAGTACATCTCATGGCTCCGGAGGAGAAATATGATTTCGATCACAGATTTTTGAATTATTGATATCAAAGACGAGTTACGGCGTCTTTGGCAGAATGAGCATGGCTAAGAATGACGTGTAAACACGTCATCGGCGACCATAGTGTTAATAGCGTTATAAATATGGAATAATAGCGTTATAAATATGGAATAAAACAATAACAACTTGCCACAAGTTAACTCGTGGCTCTGGTCCACAACGCATGGAATCGAATCACGAGTTAACTCGTGGACGGTCCCTATAGTGTTAAACGTCTGTGTTTTCTCTTTACTTGGTGAAGTATATAAACATGGATGATGTGTTCGCACGTGAGCCTAAAGCCTTGTATAAAACCCGTTTTTCGCAAACGAGTTTATCGTCTGTGGCTGGCGTGCAAATGGTTGAGCTTATCCTAGTGGATATACGCTTTTCATGTAGCATGCTAGGTAAACTGGTATCATTGCTGCTTGTTTGTTTTCATCGTATCCGGGGTATGGGGTCATACAGGGGTGAACTGATAAACCCCTCCCCCCCTTTTTTCTGATTGGCCAGGGGGTTGGACCTCCTGTTCTTCGGTCTTCCTGTCACGCTGTTGGGTCAGCGCGTCACAGTGTGGGGAGAAGGGGGGAGTTCCCTGATCCCACACCATATTTAGGCAGGTGGGTCACGGAATTTCCCCGGCCATAGAATACGTCACTGGGCGCGTGGTCGTGAGGCTTCCGTGAGTTTTTTTTCAGGCTCCATGTTATGGACCGCTGTCATTATCAAGATTGAGTTATGCGGTGCGTTGGAAACTTTGTTTTCTGCTCTGCTCTCTATTGCATATGTGTTGAGCTTTTGGTCACGTGGCTCAATGTTTACATATATCTTTTCAATTATTACTCACGTGGGAGGTCTCTCTGGGGGTTTCCTGTCTCCTCTCTTTATACAGAGCAGTGTTGGCAGGGTTTCTTTCCCTCAGACGCATCATATGGGGCCCATATCTGTGTCTTTTGGCCAGCTTCCTACCGCTCGTCCCAGGCGGCATGGAGGGAACGTTATCTGGGTTCTTGTTAGAATTACCATTGATGTGTTTTGGGTCTCGATGTGTACATAGCGCTGGCCCTGGGTGCTTCAGTGTGGAACCACGCATTGGCTGGTGCACCTTGGTTGCTCATTATAGAAACAGCGTTTTTTGTAGAACAACTGGGATGGAGATTTTATCTCTTCCGAGCGCCAGTGTACTAGGTTAGTCTCGACGAATTCTCGCTCATCTCTGGGGGGAGATGACGGAGTAGATCGAAACATTGGTGGAGGGGTCTCATGCCCATGGGGTGGGCCACCGGGCACGGTGCGTTCATGTTCTGACCGTCTTGGTGGCGCCCTCTGTGATGTTTTAGATCGACACGCGTACCTACCCCCCTCTTAGGACTGGAGATGGTGGCGTGATTAGGACACAGGACTGGTTCTGGTTGCGCCGGACCAGGTCAGTTAACCCGTTGTCCGCCGGGGGCGCAGATCTGCTGTTCTGGTATCCTGAAGGACTTTGTGCTTTTTCGGGGGAAAAATGCCGGGTTGGCCCAGGCGTTGCAGGGTTTGATGTTATGGAGGTGTGTTCGTGATTACGTCACTACGAGTTATCCTTCGCAGTTGCTTGGTCCATATTGTGTTGTACCTTGCGCTGTGCTAAGGAGCCTGGTCCTTCTCTATTCTTTTTTGCCCCTCCCTTCCCCTGCTTGGCGGGGCTGGGAGGGGTTCTATTGTACCCCTCTGGCATCTTGGTGTACGTCCCGGTCCACCAGGCCCAGGTCCGGACTCGTTCTCGTCGACCTGTTGGCCTGGGTTAATCCCTTCTTGAAAACTGAAACACTTGTACTGCCTGTATAGCCGGTGTATACGCGCAGTTGTGTTTCGGAGTTTTTTCTTGGGGGGGTTAAGGGAACAACCGCCTCCTGTTAAACTAAACATAGGGGGGTGGTTGGTTCCCCGGTGTGTTGGTAGCGGAGTCGACTCTTGGGTTTAGGCCGGGCTTGACCCCGTCTGCCTGCGAGTGTACCCCCGCACTTTTCATGACGTCTGCCAATCGTGTCAGCCTTCTCTACCTTGGCCTCCCCGGTGCGCCGACTAGCCCCACAGTGTTGTGGGGGTGTAGCCCCTGTAGAGTGCTGCAGGGGAAGGGCCTGCTCTTGGATTGGGCCCTGTCCGATACGCTGGCTATGTGGGGGGTGGTGTCACTAGTGCCCGTCTGGTGGGGTCTCGATGCTACGGCATTGTTGGCCTCACCAGGCCCCCTTTCCGGGGGGTCCTGACCCTCAGGCTGTTCCTGGGGCTGGGTCCTGCTCCGCTGCTATGACCTTGCCATGGGGTTGGGTTCTTGACCTTTGACCCTGTGATGTTAGGGCTTGTAACAGGTTTTTTTTTCTTCCCGTTCGTTCCCTAGTGGCATGTGGGATGCGCGCCTGAGTAGTCGCGGGTTCTTCTGTGTGAAGGTAAGTCCCACGATCTGCTCACCCTGTGCGTTGAGTTGCTAAACCCTCTTCGCACAGTCGGATCCGATTCCCTCCCGTCCCCCTCTAGGGGGGTCCGGGGGCTCGGGTCCTCCCCGGTTCTGATGGTTGTGGGGGGCCTCAGCGGGTACATTTGTCGAGCTTCCGCTCTGCTTAGCTCCTGTGCTCCACCAGAGTTCAGAGCGTAAGCTATACGATATATAACATACGGTTATCCTATAACCATGGTTATATGAGTATAGCGAGCGCTCTGCACTGACTCACTGAGGACCCCGTGGTCTTCGCCTTCGGTGGTGAAATACTTGGGAAGGAGCTGCGGATGTGGGTGTGGCCAGGCGGATGGGTGTGTACATGCGAAGAAATGTATTCAGTATTAGATTGATAAGGGATAGGGTTCCACCAGAGTGCAGAGCGCTCGCTATACTCATATAACTATGGTTATAGGATAACCGTATGTTTTTCTTCACAGTTGCAGATAAAGATTAGGCTACACTAATATTATAGTATTAAAAGAAACTGATGAGTTATATTCATTAGAAAGTTGATTTAATTGATTTAGTTGAGCTGGGGCTTCTCCCTGGGCTGGGTCTGCGGCTGGAAAGTTGATTTAATAAAAGAAAAAATACTAAATTAATCAGATGAATCACTTTATTCAAATTGAGGATTTAGTTTGATAGAAAAAAAATATTATTAAAAAATACAAATCTTTTTCTTCTTTTTTTTATTAAAAACGAAGGTTCGAACGTCAGTCAAGTTGCCAGTTAGGGGTTAAGTGTCTTTCTCAAGGACACTTCGACATGCTGCCCGGGAGGAGTGGGAATCGAACTGGGAACCCTGGGGACCAATCCTAGTTATCCTGTCCATCTTGGTTAGCGATCTGTTGTGCATGTTTTTAGGTTTAGGTTAGGTTTATCTCTTTTTTTGTGATAAACTCCACACAGAAAGGCCTGGGAGATGCTCCACCAACCGGGTCCCCAAGCGGTAGTCGAACCCAGGACCTTCTTGTTAACCACTACACCACCGTGCACAAGGTCGCTCTTGGCAGCCAGTCATTTGAGAGAGAACCGTTTTGTGTAATGAACCAATTAATCTTATTCACACGGCCACCGTATCTGTTGGTGGTGTCGGAAGATGCAGGAGACATGAAGTGATTTCCACTTGTTATCTTTATCCTTTTGATGCTTTTGAATGGAATTGTTAGCAGTCGTTATAACACGGGAGTCAACGTGGCTTTTCCCACCCCAGCCTCGTCTCTGGTGGCAGCGACGTCATTAACCCCTTAACAGTCATGCAAATTTAGCATAAAACGCCTGTCGATTGCATACGCGAAGTCATTTGCGATTTATTATACTTCATACTTATAGCACACAATTATTTTGGGAACCACAACTGGACTGTCTGTTGTTTTGTTCTGCCACCCCTACACATGGAATTGCCACAAACCTCACTGTCCACTCCTTCAGCCTCAGCTAAAGCTAAAACATTACTGAATGGCAAAGCTGGATGGATGACCAGACTATTCCGCCTATGATTCTAAACTGTCACGCTTGCCCTGGTCCTCGGCAGCGGGGAAGGTGAAAGGTCAGGTTTTATAGTGTTGGATCAGATTAAATATCTGCTCACTCAGAGTTATTGTCTGATCCTAGATACGAGCTTGCGTGTAACTTATGGCTCCGGCTGTAGGAATAGGAACACAGTGAGATACAACGTCCCTTTATATAGAGAGAGACACTGTTTAAAACCCCATCCATCAAGCTCTACATCAGGCTTTTTATTTGGACATAATAAAAACTCATTTCAGGCACACAGTCAATAATACCCATAGACCAATAGGTTTATAAAGCTATTTGTCACCCTCTGTGCGTGTGTGTGTACATGTGTGCTTGCGTGCATGCATGTGTGTGTGTCTGTGTGTGTGTGTGTGTGTGTGTGTGTGTGTGTGTGTGTGTGTGTGTGTGTGTGTGTGTGTGTGTGTGTGTGTGTGTGTGTGTGCGTGCTTGCGTGCATGCATGTGTGTGTGTTGGACAGGTGACCTTCCTCTGGTATAAGCTAGAATGCACTTTAAAACGCACGCACACACACACACACACACACACACACACACACACGGCATCAATCATTGTTATAGCTTGGAGAGGGAAAGCAGTCATACCTCTGTTTCCTTCAGCTAAAATGCAACAGAGAGTGCTTAATGTTCTCCACTGTTGGGAATATTGTATGTTGTGGCGATACAGACCATTTTACAGTTTTCAAACCATGCGATGATTCAGACAATTCAAACAGTTAATTTTTCTCCATAAGGGAGATCTAACATGCCTTTGTGTCAAGCTTCGCTTGGATTTCTGATCCGTTACACATGGCTCTTACAATTCAATACTAGTATCTACATATGATGTCCTGCTTTAGCCTGGTATCAGCCCCATTATACAATGAATCTCTTCAGATTCAGATTCAGATTTCTTTATTCACCATTACGTACAGGTACACAATGGAACGTGATTTGACATTACAGTGCATTATTGATATTTTCACAAATAGGAACAACATAATAATAATAATGATAAATAAATAAGTAAGTGCAAAACAGGACAGAACAGTGAGACAACAATAAGACAGTAAAGTGCAGTGGTAGGGGACATGGAAACAGTGCAGCACAGTTCAAGTCCAGAGGTCCAGCCCTAGCAGCTCGTCATAGAGGGGGAGAGGGGGGGGGGGGGCAGGGGGACACCTGACTAATTTACCAGGCGAGCTGCTGAGGGGAAGAAGCTGAGTCTATGGCGGGACTTTAATGTCTTGGGCAGCCGTAGCCGCCTGTCGTGGGGGAGCATGGTGAAGAGGTTGTGACCCAGGTGGGCGGGGTCTGCCATGATCTTCCTCGCCCTCCTCAAGGCCCTGCATCGGTGCATAGCATTAACAACCAACCATTGGGAATACCACCTAAAGGCTGATCTGTATGTAATTAATGGGTGACCAGAAGACATTAGAGAGTGCCCTTATCATGGATTCAATGGTTTGAGCCAACTTACTCAATGTATCTTGTATACGGACTGGGACAAATGTGCTATGGTGTATATATTCTCAGCCCACACATTTTCTCTCTTAACACACACACACACACACACACACACACACACACACACACACACACACACACACACACACACACACACACACACACACACACACACACACACACACACACACACACACACACACACACACACACACACACACACACACACACACACACACACACACACACACACACACACACACACACACACACACACACACACACACACACACACACACACACACACACACACACCTTAATATTGATTAGCATTCAGACAGCCGGCTGAAGGGTCCCTATCTAGAGTACACTTGTCATCACAAGAACACTTGCTAGAACAGCTAATAATAATAATATTGAATTACATTTATATAGTGCTTTAGATGTAGGGTGGAAATTGCCTCCTTCACCACCACTGGGAGCACCCAACCTTGGGCTACGCATGCTCAATGGCTGCCATACACACTGGCACCAGGCACACGTCACACTACACAATGGCTGACCAGCTCAGGATTGATATCAGCCAATTAAGGGGAAGGGATGATTAGGTGGCCTTGATGTCAGAGATCTGATTGGGAATTTGGCCAGGAACGTCGGGGAACACCCTCTCTTTGCGATAGGCGTCCTGGGTTCTTTAACGACCGAATTCAGTCAGGACCTCGGCTTAGCGTCTCATCCGAAGGATGGCACTCGCAGCTATACGGTGTCCCTATCACCGTAACAGGAGCATTGTTACTGACAAGTCCAGAGGACAGGGTGGACAACAACACCACTTTCCTACAACGGCCGTGACCGGGGCTCGAACCGGTGAACTTCCAATCATGAGTCCGTAGCTCTACTCATGTAGCCACACTGCCAGACACCAAGCTAGCTCCACTAATCTTCAAGAGACAGGCTCCAAAACGCAGTGTCACCTGAAGTGCAGTTTGTGGGATAATCCTCCTGGATAATGTACAGTAGACAGTCAGGTAGACTTGATAAACACAGGTTTAATATACCACAATAGTTACAGGTAAATCAAAAGAGTTACAGTGGATTACTCAGAGTGGACACTGGCCGAGTGTATCCAAAGTGAGCTCCAGATCGAATACGTTGGTTACATTATATACAGGAGAAAGTGTGTCCATTGTTTTGGGGTAGTTGGACTGGAAAGGTGAGTGGTGTGGGGTGTTTGAACACAATGGAGGGTGGGGGTGTCTTTTGGTAGGTGACATCGAGTCTGTTTCTCTCACAAGTTGTTGTTCACAAGCTGGATGTTATCTCTTTGTCTCTGGATGAGTTATGCACTATCTCTTTGTCTCTGGATGAGTTATGCACAATCACTGTAGTGCACTGATGTTTTTCCATTTGTGTTATGTATGGGATATACTGTGTACGGTATATATATTTAAAGATATTTCATGTATGTACCGGGGCTACAATGGTTCAGGAGGTAGAGCAGTCGTCTGGTAATCAGAAGGTTCCCGGTTTGATTCCGGCTCTTGTCCGCAGCGTGTCAAAGTGTCCCTGAGCGAAACACTTAGCCCCCTAACTGCTCCTGATGAGCAGGTCGGCACCTTGCATGGTTGCCTCCAGTGTGGATGCTTGGATAAATGTGAGGCATATGTTGTAAAGCGCTTTGGATAAAAGCTTTTATTTAAATGCAGTCCTTTCACTCTACTCTAGTCAATGTCAGGTTCTATTATAAAGGGGCAGACCATTCTAGACTCTGATGATGTTCTGTATTTTCTCTCCCCTATGAGCTCATGAAAGAATAAATGAATAATGACTTTAATGAGACTAATATATTTATGATTCCGGCCTTACTTCTACAATACAACACAAAACCGTCCTTCTGTTGCTAAAATGCATAGGTACTCATCTTTGTGATGATGTCAATGACGAGGAGATTCTGAATGCCTTTGAATTTGAACGTGGAGAGGGGTTGAAGATCGGCCCAGACGAATCCATGCATAGTTATATTGTACAGTAATCACTAGGGATGTCCGATATTATCGGCCTACCAATATTGGCATTAAAATGTAGTATCGGAAATGATCGGTATCGGTTTAATTTAGTTTTTTACATTTATTTAACCTTTAACCCAGGCAAGCAAGTAAGAACAATTTAATTTATTGTCAAAAGTATGCATAATGTTGTGTTAATTCCACGACAAGTAATGTTAATTACCTGCAATTATTCATTTATTTTGGGGGGGAAACCCTGCATATATCGGTATCGGAAATTAAGAGTTGGACAATATCGGTATATCGGATATCGGTAAAAAAAAAGCCAATATCGAACATCCCTACTCTATGCATATAAGACTCTGGCCTCCTGAGAGCTTTACTACATAAGCACACTCATCTTAGTTGTATTCGCCTAATGAATCAACATCATCATAGAACCATAACAAACCTCTGCCAATCTGCTGCAAATCAATCCAAATAAACAGAGACTGTAAGAGACAGTAGGAGACTGTAGCTGACTGTAGGAGACTGTATGAGACTGTAGGAGACTGTAAGAGACTGTAGGAGACTGTAGCTGACTGTAGGAGACTGTAGGAGACTGTAGCTGACTGTAGGAGACTGAAGGAGACTGTAGGAGACTGTAGGAGACTGAAGGAGACTGAAGGAGACTAAGAGACTGAAGGAGACTGTAGGAGACTGTAGGAGACTGTAGGAGACTGTAGGAGACTAAGAGACTGAAGGAGACTGTAGGAGACTGTAGGAGACTGTAGGAGACTGTAGGAGACTGAAGGAGACTGTAGGAGACTGAAGGAGACTGTAGGAGACTGAAGGAGACTGTAGCTGACTGTAGGAGACTGTAGCTGACTGTAGGAGACTGTAGGAGACTGTAGGAGACTGTAGGAGACTGAAGGAGACTGAAGGAGACTGTAGCTGACTGAAGGAGACTGTAGGAGACTGAAGGAGACTGTAGGAGACTGTAGGAGACTGTAGGAGACTGTAGGAGACTGAAGGAGACTGAAGGAGACTGTAGGAGACTGTAGGAGACTGTAGGAGACTGAAGGAGACTGTAGGAGACTGTAGGAGACTGTAGGAGACTGTAGGAGACTGAAGGAGACTGTAGGAGACTGTAGGAGACTGAAGGAGACTGAAGGAGACTGTAGGAGACTGTAGGAGACTGTAGGAGACTGAAGGAGACTGTAGGAGACTGTAGGAGACTGTAGGAGACTGCAGGGCCATGTTAGCTGGTTGGCTTGTTGATAAAGAGGGCCAGCCAGTCGCTGAGTTTATTGCTGGGTGTTGGATTTTTAGCAGTTTCAGGCATCGTAATTTTGCAGGGAATAGATACATTCGGCTTTTCACCATGCCTATTCCAGAGGGCCTTTTCGTTACAGACAGTGTCACTTAGCTAAAGACATGGTGTCATTTTTATAGGCCAAGTATAGGACACTTTATTTTTGTATCTTTGCATTGTTTATTATTATCTTTTTCTTTATTTTGATAAGACTACAGGCCACCTCATTCCCAGGTTTAAATGACTATGGATATGTTGTCATTTCTATAGGCTAAGTAGGTTACTTTATTATATAGTAATATAATATATAGTATTATTTTTATTATTATTTTCTTGCAATACTCATTGCTCTTACATTGTTATTTTTTATATTTTCTCTATTATTATAATATTTTTTTCTATTCTATGTTTGATTTGACTCATTTCCTTATGTTGATGCAATATTTTGAGTGTGTATGTTTATATACATATATAATGTATTCATTTTAAATTTTATATATATTTAGTATTATTGTATATTTCTTCCATGTTGACATAGCCTACCATTAACACTTTCAGTGCCCAGCAGGGGGTGGACGATTTAGTGCTTGAATGCCCACCATCCACTTCAATGTTAGCGTTAATATCGCCTAATCTATGTTTTAAATTATGGCTGTGTGTCTAATCTGCCCGTCGCTTATCAATGACTCATTTTCCAGTCAACATTGTCGAAGCATATTGTTTTTTTATTGGTTAATTTCCGTTTTATAGCATTTTGAAAAGCCCTCGTTTTCAAGGAAAATAAAAAGATTCCGTGATAAACGCCCTGTACTGGAATATTCTAGAATTTTTCGGCGTATTTATGAATTGTTTTCAAATAAAAGCTAGATTATCGATAGTATATGTATATGTGTACGTATGCACGCTGCCGCAAGCTGAAAATCGATTCTCTTAGTTCCTGATCGCTCGCACAGCCAAACAGCCATATCACACATAGGGGAAAAGCTTATATCTCCGTGAAAACAGGTCTGATTATCCTAAGACCAAATAGATTCCTTACCTGAGATCAGATGGTATCCAAAAAGATTATTCCAATTCCTGATTGCCATTCCAAAAATCGATCCTTTTATTGATCCATCACTACATACTGTAAAACACATATTACACGCTGTTCTGAGGCTCCACAATGAGTGGGATCATCTCCGGTTACATGCGTGAGAAGTAAAATGTGGATTCCGGAGTTTTTTTTTCTCATCCATTTTCATTGAGTCCATTCCAAAAGGGTGCATTACCATCTGGGAGACGATAGGGGGCGCTTTTTCACATCTGAGTTCCTAGTGGGGCTGGTTTCCCAACGGTAGACTCGGTTGATGAAATATGAATTCAGATCGCTAATTTAAAAAAAATCATGCTAATTGTCATGGTGGGCATTCAGGGGGCGGGCGGCTAACACGTGTTATGTCGTGGCTGGCATTCAAAGTGTTAAGTAGATTGTATTCTTTACTGACCCTTTTGTTACCTTAGCTGGACTGCTCTGTTCACTTTGCATTTCACTATGCATACTGGATTATTTATTGTGAATTGGTGGACCATCCAGCCCTGCAGCAGCTAGCTACCAGCAACTACCTACCAGCCCTGCATCAGCTAGCTACTAGCAGCTACCCACCAGCCCTGCAGCAGCTAGCTACCAACAGCTACCTACCATCACTGGTCTGTTCAAACTCTGGTGAGGACTGCACTACCATACTCCTGGTGTGGCCTACACTGCACCTTGGATCCTGTTCAACTGCTACCAGCAGCTACCCACCAGCCTTGCAGCAGCTAGCTACCAGCAGCTACCCACCAGCCCTGCAGCAGCTAGCTGCCAGCAGCTAGCCCCAGTCCTGCAGGAGCTAGCTACCAGCAGCTACCCTCCAACCATGTAGCAGCTAGCTACCAACAACTACCTACCAGCCCTGCATCAGCTAGCTGCTATCAGCTACCCACCAGCCCTGCAGCAGCTAGCTACCAACAGCTACCTACCATCACTGGTCTGTTCAAACTCTGGTGAGGCCTGCACTACCATACTCCTGGTGTGGCCTACACTGCCCCCTGGATCATGTTCAACTGCTACCAGCAGCTACCCACCAGCCCTGCAGCAGCTAGCTACCAGCAACTACCCACCAGCCCTGCAGCAGCTAGCTGCCAGCAGGTAGCCCCAGTCATGCAGGAGCTAGCTACCAGCAGCTACCCTCCAACCCTGTAGCAGCTAGCTACCAACAACTACCTTTGTTGGATCACACACCTCCGGCCTGCACCTCCACCCTTGGACATCACCAGCCTGCACTATCCCGGGACCTCATGGACTAACATCCCCCACCTGATAGCTATAGCTAGACGCTACCGGCTAGTCTTTTAGACCATCGATATCCCAGGAAATATACAGCAACCCATATGACAGCCATGTGTGAGTCATGCAACCTTACCATTTCAAAGCTGAAAGAGAACATCTCTCAGCTAAAATCCAAGCTTAGTGAGAAAAACAAGCTTGTCATGCAGTTCTCAACCATCGCCTCGAAAAAGAAATCGCTGTCCTGTCAACCAGCTCCATGGGTACTCTTCTTTTGGATAGCAATAGTCTCTCCAGCCCAGACGGAGCTCCGGAGGCTCCTGGGCAGTCAGAGGAACCCTGGTCACTCCAAGGAGCTAGGCCCAAGCTTCGTGCCACCTCCACTCCTCGGCGTAAGCATGTGGAGGGTTGGTCCAAGGTTGTTGCTGGCAAAAGAAAAAATGCTGGTAGGTTACACTTTCGAGAGTCCGAGAGGATCCAGCTTATGAACAGATACGACGTCCTGAATAAGCAGGATTCCCCCCCCCCCCCCCCCCCCCCCCCCCCCCACACTGGCTTCCCGGTTTGTGGATCGCCGCTCTGGGACAGCGACGGGCTCCCCCCAATCTATCCACAGGCTGGTCAAACCAGTCTAAAGCCACCGCCTGCACAGGGAGCTAATAGGAAGCGTTCCTGTCCCTCATCCCTGTTAACCCAATGTAAACGTGTCTCGGACACTCTTATTATAGGTGACTCAATCGTCCGCTATGTCTCTGTGAAAGGTTGCGAGACAAGGTGCTACTCTGGTGCTAAAGTGGCAGACATTAACGCTATGATACCTAGTCTGTTGTCTGAGGTGTGTCAAAATTCCCTGGTGGTTCACATTGGAGCCAATGATATCAAAGCTGATGCATCAGAGCTGATAAAAGAGGAGTTCAATAGATTAATGGACACTCTGTCTCTGGGAGACTGGTAAGACCATAGCCATCTCAGGGCCCCTACCCTGTCTATATCGTGGGGATATGAAATACAGTCGCCTTCACCAATTACATCTGTGGCTGAAGGAAAGCTGCTGGTTCTGGAACATTGCCTACATAGATAACTTCACTCTTTTTTATGACAGATATGACCTCTTCAATAGGGACGGAGTACATTTAAACAGGTCTGGAGCCAAGCTGCTCTCTATGAATATTTCTGATACATTGCAAGCCCTCTTTTCATTTCTCCAAAAGCCTGTAAATTGATGCTCTGTATGCCCAAGTTCTACAGTAACTCAATTAACTCACCCCCTTCAACTCTCTCCCCAGCCCAGGCTTGGGCAGCTTAGTAATCAGGAAAATAGTGCCCCCGCTAATATCTTCTTCAATTTTATCATCAAAGTTACCTCTACCATTTCATCCCATTCCTACAATAATTAGCAATAGACATCAAAATAGAGCATCTGGTAAAGCAAATTTGACAGCCCTCCGACCTTTAAAGTATTACAGTCCAGTAAAGTGCCATGGTCATGGGATAAAGATGGCCCTATTTAACATTAGGTCACTTCTCTAGTCCTCATCGGTGAGTGACATCATCTGCGATGAGAAATGAGATATTATCTTTCTAACGGAGACATGGCTTGGCTCTGATGGAGCTGTAACTTTGGCCGCTGCTTGCCCCGCGGGCTATAGTTTTGTGCACTCAATACGTGAGGGCAAGAAAGGAGGTGGACTGGCAAATATTTTCTCAGACACTTTCAAATGTAAACCTCTGATTCTTGGCGAATATTCATCATTTGAATACCAGGCCACCATACTTGAGACTAGAGTAAATCCCCTGTGCTAATAATTACTATTTATCGTCCTCCAAAACTCAGTAAAACCTTATTTTTAACAGAAATAGCTGAACTTCTATCTATCTGTTCCACTAACTACGACAGAACCCTGATAACAGGTGACGGAAACCTTCATGTGGAGAATGTATCAGATACTGAAGCTGTGGGCTTCCTACAGTTGTTGTACTCTTTTGATTTTATTCAGCATGTTGTCGGCCCAACACATAAACACGGCCACACCCTGGACTTGGTGATCTCTAGAGGTATGAGAATCACTGTCGACAAAATTATTGAAAGGCCGGAGCTATCTGACCACCATCTGCTATGTTTTAGTATGACTGTCCCTGATCTTGAGAAAAACAGTGCAGACTATACTATTAAAAAACGCTTCTTTAGCCCGTCAGCAGCCAGTGAGTTCCCTAGTCATCTGGCATGTGCGCCCCCCCTACCTGAATCTTCCTCAGTAAATGATATGGTTCAACATTTTTGTCTTAAAATAAGGTCAGCTCTTGACAAAGTGGCTCCCTTGAAAACCAAGAGGAGACATAAAGCCAGAATAACACCCTGGATCACCGAACATATGCGTTCACTTAAGAGGGAATGTCGTAGAGTGGAGCGAGTTTGGAGAAAAACCAAGCTCACTGTCCACCTACAGTCTTTAAAGCAATCTACAGTTGCCTACAACAAAGCCATGCGTCTGGCAAGACAGACGTTGAAGTATCATTCGATGAGTGTGCGCTGGTTTCAAGAAGAATTCAGACTGGAGATGGTTTTCAGAGGCAATGGCTCAGTTGGTGAAGAAAGTGATTTAATGCAGCATACAAGCATGGTTTCCACAGCATAGTAACAAAACGTCCATCCATGACACCGACCGCTTGGTTCTGTCGAGTGTCCTCTAATGTCAAGATGTGTGGCTTATATGTGTTTCAACCCGAATCTAAATGCTGTGATGTGATTTGTTTATCACTACCTGGGTAAACTGGTTTGGTCTCTGGCTGAGTGGGGGTGTCTGGGTGTGTGTGAGTCTCTGGGATGGGGGTTTCTGTGTGTGTGTGTCATTCACCAATCGGTCATGGGGTGTGTTTGATCAGATTGCTAGTGTGTGTGTGTGTGTGTGTGTCTAGTAACAAAAGGTCATTCAGTCATACCCTAATCAACTGGTTTTCGCCTTCAGGTGGGGGCTCTCTCTCTCTCTGGGGAACCTGTTTGATGAGTTTCCAGCCGTTTGGGGCAGGTGGCTAAATCCACATTATTGTCTGGTTTCAGACTAGCCAGTATGATTATGCTAAAATGTCTAATAACCAATCAAAAATATACTACATAACCTCTCTTGTGACGCCCATGTGGGCGTTACACTCAAGTGTTATTTTTGATGAAAATTAATATCAATCAGAAGAGTAATTTGTAAAATTCATAACAGAAATAATAATACAAATAAAAAGAAGGAACTACCGATCAAGTTAATAATAAGAATAATACTGTGAAAGATAATAAAGAAAAGAAATAAAGAAAGAATGTTTAACAATAGAAATAATGCAAGAAATAATAGTCCAACTTAGTAAACGAATTATAGTCCATTTGTCATAAATTGAATTTGTAGAAATTTAAAATAAAAATGTGTGGTCGATCTTTGCCGTTGGTCTTCTTCACGATCTGGTCTTGCTGGTCATCTGTCGTTCATTTTCTAGTGTTTTGTAGTTCATCTGTCCATCTCCTCTCTTTAACACTTTGAGCGCCACGCCTGGTTTTCCTTTTTACCGGCTGAATGCCACCATCGGCGCCAATGTTAACGTTAATATCGCCTAATCTATGTTTTAAATTATGGCTATGTGTCTAATCTGCCCATCGCATTATCAAAGACTATTTTCCAGTCAGTGCTGTCAAGGCAGATTGTTTTTTTATCGCGTCGTTTCCGTTTCAGAGCAGTTAGAAAAGCACCCGTTTTGATATAAAAAACAGCTCATTCTGGAGCATTCTATGAAAATCGTCTTTTAGTGGAATATTCCACAACGTTGATATTCGTCTGCCTTTTTATGAATCGTTTTCAAATAAACGCTAGATGATCAATATTATACGTGCACGCAAGCACATTACGGCCGCGCACGGATAATCGCTCCGTTGATTTCCTCACAGACTTTTACAGTGAAACCGAAAGAAGACATTTCACAAAACAGCTTATAACTTCATCAAACTTACTCTGATTATCCTAACACTGATAACATAGAGTCCTTACCTGACATCAGATGGTATCCAACTGGTATATTCCAATTCCTGATCACCATTTGAAAAAATCGATACGTGTATGGATCCAACGCGATACTGTAGAACTCCATGATCAGCGGGGATCTGAGGTTCCAGAATGAACTGTGGTAACCCCGGCTGGATCAGTGAACTGGAAAATGTGGAGTACCGGATTTTTTTCCCCATTCATTTTCATTGAGTCCATTCCAAAATCACTTATGTCATCTGGGAGACGACGGGGTGCTTTTTTCCACAGTGATCGCCGGCGCCGCTCGGCTATACTCGGGTAGGCTCGGGTGATGCAATCATTTTTCAGATCGCTAAAAAAAAAAAAAAATAATAATTCCGAGAAATCTCGTGAGTGGCTTTCAACCACCTATAAAAAAACACGAGAAATCTCGTGAGTGGCACGGAAAGTGTTAAGAGAAATATAGTGTTTTGTTTCTCTTACATTGTGTTTTGTCATGCAGGCAATCACCGTCTCATGGCCCACAAACTTCCTCCTATCTTGGGGCAGGTGGGAGAGGTGCGGTGCCTCTGTCTGATGTCAGCCTGATGTTGGGTGGGGCTCGGAATCCCGGTCGGATGACAGCTTGTTGTGTGGGCGGGGCTCGGAAACCCCGGTTGGATGACCGCAGGCCTCAGTGATGCCTCCCCCTGATTCCTCTGTCTGGCCAGTGCGTTGGCCGGAGCTCTCAATCCGTGAGAGCTGGGCTTCCTCCCTGGTCCCTTGGTACCCGATGTGGCGATGTGGTACTCCATTGTTGGGTCCTGACCGGCGCTTTGGAATGTCAGTGGCGAGTATATATATATTTTTTTTTTTAATGAAATGTGAAATAGCTGGCAGAGGACGGTTTAGGATGAATCAAAGTGGTGGCGGAGACTGGGTTAAGCACTTTGAGATGCACTCCGTGTATGAAAGGTGCTATATAAATAAAGATTATTATTATTATTTTCTAACTATGTCAAGTTAAGTATATGCTGTGCCTCCATTCATTTAACACCAGCTGTCCCCCATTGTTGTAATTAGTCTCTCCCAGAGTTCTGTTTTTTCTTTTTTCTTTATTAGTCACAGTTTTGTTTGGTCGCAGTTATCAACACCCTGATGAAGGCCCTGTGTAGGCCGAAACATGTCGGTTTATTTTAAATTCTCTAAATAATGTGAGCCATAAAATAAAGGCATTTTAAAACTTGTAGAGCTGCCTTGGATCTCAACTTTTTTATAACTTTTTTTTATAGTGTCACTTAGCTTGTTGTCCTTCACCACTGGCGTCCAGGGTGCTGTCGGGTCCTTCTCTATATGAAATATCCTTGTTTCAAGCAGCGCAATCCTCTTTAAATGTCCACAGCAGTCTCTGCAATGCATACTGTAGTGAGAGGTAGGTGTTAGACTGCTTGATGTATAGCTGCTTGATATATGGCTGGTGGCTAAGCTAGTCCTTTTCGACGATGCACTGCGGTCGTAAATCGGAAATAATATAAATTCACAGTTCTGGAGAAGCACCATAGGAACTTGGGAGTTGACGTACAGAGTATTTAGAGTTGAATGGGTTATAATAAATCATTAAGGTAGCGATAAGGCAGAATGACACAGAGCGACAGTAAAAAGCAGCTTGCAGAGCAGAAGCAGGAAGTGGTGAGACTGTAGGGGTAGGAGACTGTACATTAACACACCCTTCCTGGACTATTATATTTGCACATAGACTCAAAACTGTCAGCATCTTAACACATTGGGTGCCACGCCCCTTCCAGGAAGTGCATCTGGCCTTGCCGCCCATTAACCCCATATAAAGGCTCACCTTGTTTGTAGAGCTAAACCTATATTTTATATTATAGCTATGGATCTAATAACACCGTTGATTGTCAGTGAGTTGCTTCCAGTCAACGTGCAAAAAACAGATTATTTTTTCATCCGTACATTTCCATTTGATACCGTTTTGAATATGAATATAGTTTGGGTGCTTCTGAGTAATCCCAGGAAAAAGACGCGAAAATAGCGTTTTAGTGGAATCCACTTATCACGTTGTCATTTTTCGCCAGATTATTGAATCTTCCTGAAATCAATGCTAGATTATCGTTATTATGTCTCCTCGTGCACCCATGAAATGTGAAATGTTTAGAGCGGCGCCCACCGCCACCAACGGTAAAAAGCACAACAGTCCACACAGACAGTTTCGATCGCGGGGGAAAAAATGATCAGATCAACGCAAGCTTGGATATATAGTGTTCTTACCTCATCTCTGATGTAATGCAAAAAAAAGTATCCAATTATCTGATCGCCATTTGAAGTACTGGGCGTGGGAGTCCGGGCCACGTTATTCTGCATTTCATATGAACGAGGGGTGGGGGCAGCCTCGTTGATGTATGCTGGTGACCGCTTGGCTCACCGGAGTATTTAAACCCCGCCCGCACGGCTCAGCTTGGCCCAGAAAACAAACCACATTGTTTCTAATGGGGTGCAATAGCTGCCACAAAGTGTTAGGGGGCGGTATTGACCGTCTGCAATCTCAGACACACTCAGAACAGTATGCACAAGGTGCCTCGATAAATTATGAATGGCAATAGCGAATAAAAGAAATACTGTGGGAAAAACGTAGATCTATGTTTCCGGCACTCAACCGTTGGGCCACAGAAACGTAGATCTACGTGAACGGCACCCAATGTGTTAATATGACACTGTTCATATTAGTTTGCACAATACTGCACAATTGTACAGCTCTGTTATATATTCTATCCCACTGTATTTCTACTCTAATATAGTTTATATATTCCATTTTTATTTTATTCTACTTTAATTTAAAATGTTTAAATGTCAAATTTCAAATCAAATTTATTTCTAAGGCCCGACAACACACGTTAATGTCCCCATGGGCCGTACACTTCTTCTTTAACACATTGGGGACAAAGCAACATTAGATATAGATGATGATGTGATGATGTAACATTAGATATAGATGATGATGTGATGATGTAACATTAGATAGCTTTTAATACTATTCAACCTCCCATACTTAAAGACAAGCTCAGGAAGATGGGGGTGGATCCCTCCTTCACTTCCTGGATCACAGATTACCTGACAGACCGACCACAGTTTGTCAGAATGGGCAACTGTGTCTCGGAGACAGTGGTCAGCAGCACTGGGGCTCCACAGGGGACTGTTCTCGCTCCGTTCCTGTTCACCCTCTACACGGCAGACTTCAACTACAACTCTGAGTCTTGCCACGTCCAAAAATACTCGGACAACACAGCGATTGTGGCGTGTGTGAGGAAGGGACAGGAGGGAGAGTACAGGGACCAGGTGGGAGCCTTCAGCGACTGGAGCGAACGGAACGGCCTTCTCCTGAACGCAAATAAGACCAAGGAGATGGTGCTGGATTTCCGCAGGTTGAAACCACCTCTGCAACCAGTCAGAATATGGGGAAACAACATTGCGACGGTGCAGACATACACATATTTAGGCGTGCACCTAGACGATAAGCTGGCCTGGGCTGCAAACGCGGAAGCGCTCTACAAGAAAGGACAGAGCCGGCTGTTCTTCCTTAGGAGGCTCAGGTCTTTTAATGTGTGTGGGGAAATGTTGTTCATGTTCTATCAGGCAGTGGTGTCAAGTGTGCTCCTCTACGCCGCTGTCTGTTGGGGTGGTAATACCACGGCCAGGGATACCAGGCGGCTGGATAAGCTGGTCAAGAAGGCTGGCTCAGTGGTGGGGAGGAGACTGGACCCACTGGGGACCGTGGTGGAGAGCCGCATGCAGAGCAAGCTGCTGGCCATCATGGGCAATACCAACCACCCTCTCCACCACACCCTGGTGGGGCAGAGCAGCAGTCGCAGCGGACGGCTCATCTCCCTGCACTCACGGACTGAGCGGCACAGGAGGTCCTTTGTCCCCACAGCCATCAGACTGTACAACAGCGTAATATAGTGCGGGGGACCTGACCTCTGACCCACACACCTGTTTTTTACACCTGTTTTTACACCTGTTTTTACACCTGTTTTTATACACTGTTTTATACACCTGCTTTTATCTAATCACGCTCCTATTAATGTTGATGTGATTTAATTTAATTTTATCATGTGCTTGTTTTTAATTCATGATGCAGACATAACGTGTAATAACTGAATGAGAACGGTCAATGTCTGTATACTGTGTGAGCTGCGAGATACCCTGAATTTCCCCAAGGGGATTAATAAAGTATCTATCTATCCATCTATCCATCTATCCATCTATCTATCTATCTATCTATCGATATAGATGATGATGTGCAGCAACATTAGATATAGATGATGATGTGCAGCAACATTAGATATAGATGATGATGTGCAGCAACATTAGATATAGATGATGATGTGCAGCAACATTAGATATAGATGATGATGTGCAGCAACATTAGATATAGATGATGATGATGTAACATTAGATATAGATGATGATGTGATGATGTAACATTAGATATAGATGATGATGTGATGATGTAACATTAGATATAGATGATGATGTGATGATGTAACATTAGATATAGATGATGATGATGTAACATTAGATATAGATGATGATGATGTAACATTAGATATAGATGATGATGTGATGATGTAACATTAGATATAGATGATGATGATGTAACATTAGATATAGATGATAATGATGTAACATTAGATATAGATGATGATGATGATGATGTAACATTAGATATAGATGATGATGATAATGATGTAACATTAGATATAGATGATGATGATGTAACATTAGATATAGATGATGATGATGTAACATTAGATATAGATGATGATGATGTAACATTAGATATAGATGATGATGATGATGATGTAACATTAGATATAGATGATGATGATGTAACATTAGATATAGATGATAATGATGTAACATTAGATATAGATATAGATGATGATGTAACATTAGATATAGATGATGATGTGATGATGTAACATTAGATATAGATGATGATGATGATGTAACATTAGATATAGATGATGATGTGCAGCAACATTAGATATAGATGATGATGTGCAGCAACATTAGATATAGATGATGATGTGCAGCAATATTAGATATAGATGATGCTGTGATGATGTAACATTAGATATAGATGATGATGATGTAACATTAGATATAGATGATGATGATGTAACATTAGATATAGATGATGATGTGCAGCAACATTAGATATAGATGATGATGTGATGATGCAACATTAGATATGTGATCATGATGTAACATTAGATATAGATGATGATGTGCAGCAACATTAGATATAGATGATGATGTGCAGCAACATTAGATATGTGATCATGATGTAACATTAGATATAGATGATGATGTGCAGCAACATTAGATATAGATGATGATGTGCAGCAACATTAGATATAGATGATGATGTGCAGTAACATTATCCGGCTTTCGAATCCATGCGTTGTGGACAGAATCACGGAGATATCCGTGGGAAGTTGTTATTGCTTTTATTCCATTTGAACACTTTCTTCGCCAGGCTTATATCCATAATAAACCATCCCACGCCAGCTCTATTTGTCTATGGAGAAGTTCCCCTTCTTTGCAGGGCTATAACTTTTTAAATTGTATTGCTAAATTGCCATTACTATGGCCCATTCAACATCAAGTATCTATTGTTCAGGGTGTAGCAACGTTATACTTTTTCATTCACATATTCATACTAAAATACGGTCTAAAGTATAAGTATGTTTTTATCGTTTTCTGCAGCTTTCTCCAGAACGTGATTTATAGCCCTAAATGCATTATATTGATGATTGTATACAGCTTGATAGCGATCGGCGCGAGATAACAAATTTCAAATGGACGTGCTTCTAGAAGTTACTACTTATCATCTGATGTTGACCGAATGGGGGGGGGTCGTTTATAATTCCGTGGCCAACGTTAGATTTCAGTTAGATTCATCTAGTGTGGGTGATATGATCATTAGAGCAGTTTGTATTGAAGACGGTAAAAAAAAACGCTGAAACTCACCGTAGCTTCCTCGTAGCGTTGGGCGATGAGCGTGGAGTAAAAATATTACTATTATGGGATGTTGAAATATGCGATCCATCTCCAGGTTGTATAATAGTATATACGTCCAAATCATGTTGTTTATCGAGTTATTGGTAACGGATTGCTATCCATTGTGTCTAGCTCGAGTCCCGGGACTATTAGCGAGTGATCGGACCGAATTGGAATGAGCACCAGCTTCCGTTTCCGGTTTTGGCGATCCGCCGATCGGCCACCAGATGGCGCTCTTGAACCGTTGGAGAGTTGAGAGGGGATCAACAGTAGATCTCAAGTCTCCGGGGGAGAAATATGATTGCGATCACAGATTTTTGAAATATTGATCTCAATGACGTGGTACGCCGTCTTTGGCAGAATGAGCATGGCGGGGAATGACGAGTTTAGGCGTTTTTGGCGATTAAAGTGTTAATAACCTGTTCAAGGTTGCCGAGCGGCACTGCAGATCTTTCCTACTCTATGAATTCAACAATGTGCAATACCGGCCAGATCCATTTAGGGGCGCTATCGTGCTACTGCAATGTGCCCTGTGGGCGAACGGATCAGTCTCTTTGTTTTCTTTCCATGGAGTTTTCAGTTAGCAGGATTATGGATCTGCAGCCTGTAGCTTGGATTACGTTTCGAATTGCAGATTTCACCATGCAATAAGGGGATTTATCATCAGCCAATGGACATATCGATCTACCAGATGGCGATCGATAACGGGGAAATGCTCGAGGGGATCCCACCGGCTCATGGTAAGATCTTTTTCACGTAAATTACAGCCCGATCAGAGCTTGCTATGATACTCAACCAGCCGACCAGCGTATGTGGCTACTTAGACAAACACGGTTATTGGTAATCAATAATAATAAACAACGTCCCCCGCCTGTCCCCCCCCCTTTCATGCATACATGCTTTGGGATTGTCCGGATCATATGCAGTTTGAGTTATTTCTGTAGCATCTGTAAAACGGAAATGCCATTGGATATAACGTTAGCAGCTATTAGCCCTATAACTAGCCTTCCAGAAAATATACTAGCCCAAATCCGCTATAAAGCTTATATTCACGGCGCTATAAAATGAGAACCTATTGATGCATTTTTTTCTTTCTTTAAGCCATTTTGAAGGGACGGTTTATGCACTCAATTGACAATGAGAATGGACAGATAGCAATACTATAAAGTATAGATTTAGCTGTACAAAAAGCCACACGTTTGTTTACAAAAGCTGGTCCTCAACCATTATATTAGACAAGCCCCAGTGGTCGCGAAAGTGTTAAACAAGTCAAGAAGAAACATCACAATAAGACAAAAACTCCTACCGGCTTTGTATGTGTTGATACGTAAGGGATAATGTATAGCTACGAGGTCATTGTCGCAAAATAATTGACCGACACAGAGTTTAAAATACCGAGCCGCCTCGGCGAGGTGTTTTAAACGTCAGTGAAGGTCAATTATTTTGCGACAATGATCGAGTATAGCTATACATTATCCCGCTTATTACATGGCTAACTTACTAACAATATACCTAATTCATTTTACATCGACTCGCAACAGTAACACTGGTTCTGGCTCCGCTGAGTGCTCGTTGCTCCGCCCCCCAGCAGCTTCCCCGGCAGCCGGCAGTTTGCATTGATGTCAGTGGGCTTGATTGCGAACAGCTGCGCACAGCGGTCATTATTGTGGGCTTGATTGCGAACAGCTGCGCACAGCGGTCATTATTGTCCCACAGCGGTCATTATTGTCTGATAACTAACCTCTGACGCGCGCTATTGACCAATCACAAGCAAGCATTTCGGCGAATGTGAAAACGCCATGTAATAATGTCTGTTAATGTTGATGCACCAAACGACCAAGACAAATTCCTTGTATGTGCAAGCTTACTTGGCAATGAAGACTTTTCTTATTCTGATATGATTTAATGAGACAATTACTATCACATTACTTAGCTCAGAACGATTATTTTAGCTATTTCACTCGCCACACCCACATTGATACTCATGGAATCCATGTTTTAGATGGGAAGCATCTCTATAACCGGCAATGTCACTCAATAACTCACTCATTCACTCATACTTGACACAACTACACGCAGCTGGAATCTACCCGCAATCACACACCAGCTGAAAATAGCAAGCGTGTTTCGGTTCATCCAATCAGGCCCCAGCCCAGACAGAATAAAGGTTGTCCCGCTCTCAGCCCTCCTCAGTTCACTTTGTTTTTCGCAACCCCCACCCCGCACTCCAGTTCTGACACCGAGGGAAAACAAGAAATACATATTTCAAACCTTTATTTATTCTCGAAAAGATAATTCAGATCACCCTCATTTTCAATGTCGTCGAGACTTTACAGACATTTCAATGCATACATTTTTACAATATAATAATACATATGAATAACTATCTATATAGCACTTCTTACACATGGACTGCAGTCCAGAGTTCCCCACAGCAATTTGTAAAACTTTACATAGGCATAAAATCAGCACACAATTGACAGAATAAAAAACAATGCATAAATTGCAGACATAAGAATAGGTATAAAAGACAATAAAAGTAGTGCAACGTAAACATGCAGACATAATTATAGGCATACAATAGTATAACCTCATTAGAGGGGGTGTTGCACTCGACCTCAGTCAAGTGAGGTCAGTCTTCCTCCACATGGGGATGTCTCACGCAGCTTCGGTCCGACAGCTGAAGACAAGACGTCTCCCCCGGCGGCAGATATCCTGTCTTGGCTTCGGTCCCACGACTGAGGACAGATATCTCCCCTTTCAGAGACAGAGAGTAGACTTTTTTCTAGAGATATTCTGCTCAACCTCTGTCCGATGACCAGACATATATGTGACCCGGCACGGTCTAGGTCGAGTTGTTAAGGAGCTCACGATTCTTCAGAAAATCCCAAAATGTTGCGCAATTCAGCAACAGGTTGAATTGGAGATATTGGAAATTTTGAGTGCTTTGAAATGTTCTCTATCTGTCTCCTTATTTGCAAAACGTAATATGCCTTGTACATATGTTAATTATTGTTACATAGTCTGGTCTCAAGTGTCGGATGCGCACAGACATGACAGCTGGTACCAAAATCAATTACGAGACAACGGTCCCAGTACTTTGTTGGCGGTGTGAAAATATGCAGAGAAACATTCATATCTTTGGAATGTGTTTGTGTTAAATTGTATCTGAATCGGGAGATTATCTTCTCTTCGTCAAAATTGAAAAGTTGTTTTGAAAAGTGTATTTCTCCATCGCATAAAGGCTGGCTGGCAGTGCACATGGAATAAAGCAGTGCTCCGCAAGTCAGCTTCATACAGTAATTTTTTTTTAAATAAGAATAAAGTCCAAACACTATACAAAACACTATACAAAATATACAATATAGAATATAGAGACTACAGTACAACCTAAAGTACAAAATGCTAATAAATGAGGAACAAAATAGACCTTTTTCAAATGCAAAATACTAAAATGAGGTATGGATGTAGTGCAAATATTTTTGTAATAAATGGCCCATATGAAAGCAACATCAAAATGTATTTATTCTCTCTCCCCTCTAATGTGTGCCAGTAATTATGATTGTTAACTCTATAGTACACCGTTACAGTAGGCCTTATTAATTTGCACATGTATGAATCTATTCACATTAACACTATGATCGCCGCGGACGAGTTTTCACGTCATTCCTAGCCATGCTCATTCTGCCGAAGACGCCGTAACTCGTCTTTGATGTCAATATTTCAAAAATCTGTCATCGAAATCATATTTCCTTTCCGGAGCCCTGAGACACACTGCTGATCTCCTCTCAACTCTCTAGCGGTTCAAGAGCGCCATCTGGTGGCCGATCGGCAGATCGCCAACCGGAAATCACCCTTTGAACCAGAAGTGCTCACTCCATATGTGGTCCGACCACTCGCTATAGCTCCCGCGACTCCATCTTGAAACACTGGATAATAGATCGCTCGCCCTAACTCAATAAACAACGTTATTTGGACGTATATACTATTATACAACCTGGAAATGGATCGGGCATTTCTACATCCCATAATAGAAAAAAATCTGTTCCACGCTCATCTGCCAGCGGCGCGAGGAAGCCACGGTAAGATTCAGCGTTATTTTCTAACGTCTTCTATACTAACTGATCTGATGAACATATGACCCACTCTGGATGAATCATCTAACGCTGCCCACGGAATTATAAACGATCCCCCGCCCATCCGGTCATCATCAGATGATGCGTAGAAACTTCTAGAACCACGTCTAGTTGACATTTTTTTATCTCGCACAGATTCCTACCAAACTGTATTTGATCATCAATATAATGCATTTGGGGCTATAAATCACGTTCTGAAGAAAGCTGCAGAAAACGATAAAAACATACTTATACTTTAGACCATATTTTAGTATGAATATGTGAATGAAAAACGTAAACATGCAGACATAATTATAGACATACAATAGTATAACCTCATTAGAGGGGGTGTTGCACTCAACCGCAGTCAAGTGAGGTCAGTCTTCCTCCACATGGGAATGTCTCACGCAGCTTCGGTCCGACAGCTGAAGACAAGACGTCTCCCGGCGGCAGATATCCTGTCTTGCTTCGGTCCCACGACTGAGGACAGATATCTCCCCTTTCAGAGACAGAGAGTAGACTTTTTTCTAGAGATATTCTGCTCAACCTCTGTCCGATGACCAGACATATGTGACCCGGCACGGTCTAGGTCGAGTTGTTAAGGAGCTCACGATTCTTCAGAAAAATCCCAAAATGTTGCGCAATTCAGCAATAGGTTGAATTGGAGATATTGGACATTTTGAGTGCTTTGAAATGTTCTCTATCTGTCTCCTTATTTGCAAAACGTAATATGCCGCCTTGTACATATGTTAATTATTGTTACATAGTCTGGTCTCAAGTGTCGGATGCGCACAGAACTGACAGCTGGTACCAAAATCAATTACGAGACAACGGTCCCAGTACTTTGTTGGCGGTGTGAAAATATGCAGAGAAACATTCATACCTTTGGAACAGTTTGTGTTCAATTGTATCTGAATCGGGAGATTATCTTCTCTTAAGTGTATTTCTCCATCGCATGTGGAATAAAGCAGTGCTCCGCAAGTCAGCTTCATACAGTAATTTTTTTTTAAATAAGAATAAAGTCCAAACACTATACAAAACACTATACAAAATATACAATATAGAATATAGAGACTACAGTACAACCTAAAGTACAAAATGCTAATAAATGAGGAACAAAATAGACCTTTTTCAAATGCAAAATGCTAAAATGAGGTATGGATGTATAGTGCAAATATTTTTGTAATAAATGGCCCATATGAAAGCAACATCAAAATGTATTTATTCTCTCTCCCCTCTAATGTGTGCCAGTAATTATGATTGTTAACTCTATAGTACACCGTTACAGTAGGCCTTATTAATTTGCACATGTATGAATCTATTCACATTAACACTATGATCGCCGCGGACGAGTTTTCACGTCATTCCTAGCCATGCTCATTCTGCCGAAGACGCCGTAACTCGTCTTTGATGTCAATATTTCAAAAATCTGTCATCGAAATCATATTTCCTTTCCGGAGCCCTGAGACACACTGCTGATCTCCTCTCAACTCTCTAGCGGTTCAAGAGCGCCATCTGGTGGCCGATCGGCAGATCGCCAACCGGAAATCACCCTTTGAACCAGAAGTGCTCACTCCATATGTGGTCCGACCACTCGCTATAGCTCCCGCGACTCCATCTTGAAACACTGGATAATAGATCGCTCGCCCTAACTCAATAAACAACGTTATTTGGACGTATATACTATTATACAACCTGGAAATGGATCGGGCATTTCTACATCCCATAATAGAAAAAAATCTGTTCCACGCTCATCTGCCAGCGGCGCGAGGAAGCCACGGTAAGATTCAGCGTTATTTTCTAACGTCTTCTATACTAACTGATCTGATGAACATATGACCCACTCTGGATGAATCATCTAACGCTGCCCACGGAATTATAAACGATCCCCCGCCCATCCGGTCATCATCAGATGATGCGTAGAAACTTCTAGAACCACGTCTAGTTGACATTTTTTTATCTCGCACAGATTCCTACCAAACTGTATTTGATCATCAATATAATGCATTTGGGGCTATAAATCACGTTCTGAAGAAAGCTGCAGAAAACGATAAAAACATACTTATACTTTAGACCATATTTTAGTATGAATATGTGAATGAAAAACGTAAACATGCAGACATAATTATAGACATACAATAGTATAACCTCATTAGAGGGGGTGTTGCACTCAACCGCAGTCAAGTGAGGTCAGTCTTCCTCCACATGGGAATGTCTCACGCAGCTTCGGTCCGACAGCTGAAGACAAGACGTCTCCCGGCGGCAGATATCCTGTCTTGCTTCGGTCCCACGACTGAGGACAGATATCTCCCCTTTCAGAGACAGAGAGTAGACTTTTTTCTAGAGATATTCTGCTCAACCTCTGTCCGATGACCAGACATATGTGACCCGGCACGGTCTAGGTCGAGTTGTTAAGGAGCTCACGATTCTTCAGAAAATCCCAAAATGTTGCGCAATTCAGCAATAGGTTGAATTGGAGATATTGGAAATTTTGAGTGCTTTGAAATGTTCTCTATCTGTCTCCTTATTTGCAAAACGTAATATGCCTTGTACATATGTTAATTATTGTTACATAGTCTGGTCTCAAGTGTCGGATGCGCACAGAACTGACAGCTGGTACCAAAATCAATTACGAGACAACAGTCCCAGTACTTTGTTGGCGGTGTGAAAATATGCAGAGAAACATTCATATCTTTGGAACAGTTTGTGTTAAATTGTATCTGAATCGGGAGATTATCTTCTCTTCGTCAAAATTGAAAAGTTGTTTTGAAAAGTGTATTTCTCCATCGCATAAAGGCTGGCTGGCAGTGCACATGGAATAAAGCAGTGCTCCGCAAGTCAGCTTCATACAGTAAATTTTTATTAAATAAGAATAAAGTCTAAACACTATACAAAACACTATACAAAATATACAATATAGAATATAGAGACTACAGTACAACCTAAAGTACAAAATGCTAATAAATGAGGAACAAAATAGACCTTTTTCAAATGCAAAATGCTAAAATGAGGTATGGATGTAGTGCAAATATTTTTGTAATAAATGGCCCATATGAAAGCAACATCAAAATGTATTTATTCTCTCTCCCCTCTAATGTGTGCCAGTAATTATGATTGTTAACTCTATAGTACACCGTTACAGTAGGCCTTATTAATTTGCACATGATGAATCTATTCACATTAAGGACAGCTAAACAGAGTATAACACTACACCGCCATTGTTGTCATAATGTGTGCCAGTATCGGCTGCTCTCAGTCTGGAAGGTGTTAACACAATCTGCGCCGGAAACGAGTTTACTCGTTATTGCCCGCCATGCGCTCAGCGCCAGAAAGGAGTTTACTCGTTTTTGGGATCGTTATTTCGTTTATTCGCTGTATCTATTCATAATTCATAGCTGCAGCCTCTGGTATAGCCTTCAGACCCTGTCTGAGCTGGCAGGCCAACCTCTTAGTCGAATATAATAATAAAAAAAAAAAAAAAAATATATATATATATATATATATATATATATATATATATATTTATATTCTTTCCAAAAGAAAAGGAGGCCTAGAAGCGTGGCTAACGCTAATGGCATGCATACCAGAGGCTAACTGCGTACAAAAACAGGCACAGAGGCACTGAAAGAGGATTTCACCCATCTAATGAACACACATAGACTACTAGACAAATATCAAGATGTATCCATCAGTGGACCAATTGCATGCTTTTGCAGAGGACAAGAAGCCTTCAGTCGACTCCTTCAGACACCCCCCACAGCCCAAATGGAATGATTTATATTTTTAATGTTTTTTAGTCAATTTTGGCCAATCATAGTCGACCATCCAAATCCATAGTCGGGGACAACCCTAGTGTGTTTTAGGAGCCGATCTGAGCCGGGCGGGCAGGGTTTAAATACTCAGGCGAGCCAGTTCTATACAACGATGGCATCGAACAGTAACTCCGCCCGCCCGTCATTGTGAAACGGTCGGTAGTGTGGTACGGACCTCCACAAGCATTCTTTGGAATTGCGATCAGATATTTGGATTATTTCTTTTGCATTACATCAGATACAAGGTAAGAACATTATATATAAATTTGATCGTTGATCTGACATTTATTTCTACGGTGGGGGGGGGGGGGGGGGGAGGGGGGGGGGGCGAGCACCCCGCTATGACGGTCATTTCATGTATGCACGAGGAGACATAATAATGATAATCTAGCGTTGGTTTCAGGATGATTAGATAATCATCCGGAAAATTACAACGTGATGACTGGATTACAGTAAAATGCCTTTTTCTCGTCTTTTTCTTGGAATTACTGAAAAGCACCCAAATTCAAAACGGTATAAAACTGAAATGTACGGATGAAAAAACAATCTGTCTCGGGCATGTTGACTGGAAGCAACTCACTGAGACTCGATGGCGTTATTAGACCCATAGATATAATATAAGATATATTTTAAGCACTCGCAAATGTCTCAGTCTAAAACTATATCCATTGAATAAAGACCTGGCGATGAAGGGGGGATCAGCGCCCCCTGCTGCTGGCGGTCAATGTGTTAAGTGGGGGGAAATAATGAGAGTACAATAAGTACAAATATATATGCTGGTGCACATACTGCACACATACATAGTGATTGTACATAATGTAGCATAATAATTGTCTTCCTAGATGATTATAAGAGGACATATCACCTTGTGTTTGTTTGATGAGTCTATTCTTTATATTTTTTTGTTGATCTTTTTCCCCCTCCTTTTTCCTCCGTTTTTCTCCCATCCCAATGTTAGTCGTTATGCCAATTCCCAATCCCCTTCCTGGTCGCTGCGCACCTACCCCCTACAGTCGGTCTGGGAGAGTGGAGGCTATCACATGCTTCCTCCGGCACATGTGTAGCCAATCAACCGCTTCTTTTCACCTGGCAGCGCGGACTCTCACTGAGAGGGTGTAACGTGTGGAAGGATCACACTACCGCCCTTAGATCCTTTCCTCGCTGAGCAGGCGCCCCGACCGAACTGTAGGAGTCGCTGGTTCCAACGACCAGGACCCACCCACCAGCTTTCGCACCCCTAACACTGCCAATTGTGTTAGTATGAACGACCAGCCAAGCTGGTAGCAACGCCGAGAGCTGGGCTCGAACCCAGCGTCTCCTGCGTTGGTGGCGAGTGCCTTGCCCACTACACCACCTAGCCGCCCTTGATGGGTCTATTCTGATTGGCCAATCAGTTCAAAGCAGCTAACTGCTCAACTATTGGCTCAGTTGTATAAGAAAAGGGCTGTTTTCCAGACGTAAGTACTCTACCTTTGAAAGTGAGGCCATGTCCCCACGTATCTGGATCTTTTTCCAAACGGATATTCTCAGGCTCCGTTTAAAATAAAATCCTCGTCCACACGACAGTGTAAAAAAAGAAAACTCTATCCAGACACAAACACAAACGCATATAAATTGCTCCAACAAGCATGCCGGGCCAGTAGGTGGCGATAAGCGATATCCCAAATACCATAGTGGTACGAGCGGTCGGTCAGGGCAACTGAGAAACGATAGGAATTGTCCATTGGTTCACCAAGCCCACTTTACCATTCCTAGCATTTCCATTGGCTATATTGACATACATAGATGATAAATAGATAGATATAGTGGAGGATTATGCAGTCCAGAGGAAACAACCAATCTAGATATGTCACGATTCAATGCTTTACTCCTGCGCACTGGGCGACGGAGAGATACAATGTCCATGTTGAGATCACAATCTCTGGATTCTGAAACTAAATACGGCGAGTCCTTATCACAAACTATATATACTAATTACAACAAGACATGCATTAATTGCATTGTACTGTTCACGCGTGATGCCAACATCCTCAACTATCCGCAACATCAGAGAGCATCAGGTGCAGACGCTCTTCTGGTGCGAGTTTATTAACTACATTGCAATTTGGCTTTTAAATAAATCAAAAGCGTGTGTTTAACAACCTCAAAAACGTTCGAGACACGGTTTATATTAACTTAATAAATAAACAAAAACGAAAAATCTACTTATGTAAACGAAAATGTCCAGTATAACTAAATAACAGATACATCCCTATTACACGCAAGCAGCGTCTGATGGCTGGATCTGTCGGCACTGGAGTATACAGTAGCTGTTACATCTAGACATTTATGAATGATATACAAGATATACATATATACAGTACTGCTTAAGAGGCAGAGATCGATAAGAGAAAATTTATACATTCGAGGGGGAAGAAACTACATGCTATTTCTGTCTGTCATTTCAGCACCGCAGGCGCTGTCCATCGTATTACCTCCGTGCGCTTCAAGGCTACGGGTGCCTATTGTATTGCCATAGATAGAACAACAGTCTGAGCATGCGTAGTGAGCTGTGGCGTCATCGTTTATCTAGACTATGCGTTTACAGTGACTACACAGATCCAGTGAACGGATATTTTGGAAAATCTTCACTTTAAAATGCGTTTAAGAAAATCTCCGTTCTGTGCCGTTAGAGGCTCTGCTTGGCATCACACTGCACTATCTCGCGTACGTGCACGCGTACTGAATAAATTCCACAAATGTACCTCTAATACCAGTATTAGTCTGACCACACCCCTCATCAGCTTACCTTCATAAGCAGGTGTGTGGTCACCTGCTCTCCTCCTTCTCGCTTTCACCACAAGGAATAAGTGCCTCGGTAGATCCCCACACTTGACACCATGATGGAAGAAATTGGATTAGGAACAGCTTTGGGAAACAAGGATACGTTGACATATCTTTATTTTCTCTCTCACTATTTTTCGAGAAAATACGGCGATATTGTCTTCGTACTGGAGTGTCTAGAAGATGATGATCATTCTAAAAACCCTCCACCGGTTTTTCGTATTGGGAGCACGCCGCTGCATGCTTCTCAACTGCAGTTCCTTGCTGTGTTTGTTGGTTCAGTTCAGGCCACAGCTGAACTGTCGGACATGCCGCTGTTGTGAGAAGCGGTGCGTTCCAGGTTGGGTGAGTAGTGTTTGCTGGCAGGCTCCACTTGTCTGTTAGTGCTATGGGGGCTACTTGACAATGTTTATGGAAACCGGCCCCAGGCTAGGGTCCTTTGTTCAGCCACCTAGGCGACAGGAGACCTTGGTCTGAAGACCATTATAGTTTTAACTAGTGGGCCGCGACCATTGACACTGGTGATCCCTGTGTGTTTTGGACGAGTGGATTCTCTCTGTCACCGTGTTAAGGCCCCATCTTTCATATCCAAATGAGAGTATTCCTTCACGAGGGGATATGTGCATGAATGTGCGGTAGCGGCAGATTCATGTTCAAAGTCAGCTACACAGGCCAGTTGGTATTGTGCTGATTCCGTCGGGTGTGGTAAAATCACCGTTGTGAAGCGGTGTTGACATCTTGTTTTCTCTTTTCTCTTAAAAAGTGAGGAGAGGTTCAGAACGGCGGCCTGTCTGGGTGAGTGTTATGTCATTGTTTACATGTTCATAGCTTGCGGTTAGCCAGTCAGCTGTTAACTGCTGCGTTAGCCTGCTGGATCGCTGCATGGCCTGCTTAGGTTGGGCCTACTATTAGCCAGTCAGCTGTTAGCTGCGGGGCTAGCATGTCGTGGTCGCTAGGTAACGTTAGCTTGCTGCTATAGGCCATGGCCTGGCGCGGGGTAGCTTAGCTTCTCGCGCGCCGCCGTGAGCTCGCTTCTGATCGCGTGCGTCGTTAGCTCGGCGTCTCGCGAGCAGAAGCAGTAGCACCCGAACGGTTGGAGCGGCCGTTAGCTTGATGCTATTCTGTTGAACGTGCTTTGATTTTAACATGTTTTACACTCTTGACCACGACGTCATCCTTGACAGGGGATGTTTCGTCGACCCTGCCCTGAGCCAGGACGGCAAGGTTGCATCAACAGGGGACTGTAGTGCGGGTTGGGGCGGTGACGCTGCCCAGTTCGGACAACACAGGAGCGGCTGTGTTCCTACGGTGTCTGTGACTGCACTTCGCTGATCTGCGTTCCGGGTAGGAACGGGGTTGACCAGACCTCATAACACGTCTTCTGGTTTTACTTTGCTAAATGTATTGTGAATAACGGTGTTTTTCCCAAAACGTGTGTTGCTACAATGCATTTAGGATACGTTGCGGGTTATGTGTGAGCTGTTTTTGTCACTGGCAGTTAGCTTCTCTGTGCAAATCGGGATGTAATGATCTGGTTGTTGTGTGAGAAACATCATGGTGTTTATATGTACCGTGTACTCACAACTAAGGTAACTAACCTATGAAGCTATGCTTGGTGACAAGTGAGTAAAAGAATGTTCTTTCTCAGACTGTGATGACAATGAACAGTGTGTTCACATATTAACAGGTTTTCCTGTTTTAACTGGCCGTATTGAGGGTAACATAGGAGGATTGTGTTTCCCCCCTCGGTTCCCTGGGGACTTTTTCATCCTCCTATCAGACATGTTTGTGCACTATTTGTGTCTTTTGTGTGGTAGGGATGCGATGTAACTCTTAGCTTGATTGCTGAGGTTGTGCTAAATCTGCTGGAGAGACTTATTTTCCTAAAAAAAAGAAAATGGTTTGGTTGCTGTCATGTGTGCTTAGCAAGGCCTGTGGCCGATACTAATCGAGAATGATGTATTCTCTCATTGTGAAAAAAACGGCGTTCCTCTGTTGAGTGTTTTTGCCATTTTTTGTAGGTGATGATGGGTTGTGTGTGTCATGTGACCTACAACTGGGTTGGACTGGCCACAGAAGCACATGTGTATGTTGGACCGGGGCTCTTAGAGCCCTCTCTATTCTGTGTTTTTCCTTAGTAAAAATCAGATAGCAGGTTAGCTCATGCGCTGTGTGGAGCTGTAAAACGCTTCATAGAGTTGACTATGACTGTGTCATATTCTCTTTTTGTCATTACATCGTATCATGGGTGTGGGGTCGTAAAGGGGTGAACTGGTAACCTTTCCTCTCCCCATTGTTTCTGTCGGTCAGGGGTACACCCCCTGTCCTTCAAGGTTCCCGTCACGTGGCGGTTCGGCACGTTACGGGGGGGGGGGGGGGGAGTTCCTGGTCCCACGGCCTGGTATATTGGGCGTGTGCACCGCAGGAATTCCCCCGCCATAGAGTACGTCACCGTGCGCGTCTCTGTTGGTAGGACTTCCGTGTGCTGTTCAGGTCCATGTGATGGATCTGTTTTCAGGGGGGGTGGTCAGGGCTCCTCCTCACCAAGCGCCTATTCAGGCCTTCTGTGAGTTCGGACTCCTTCTTCCATGTGAGGAAGCCTCCATCAGAGTACAGAGCCTTCCTCCTCAGATTGTCAAAGTGAGTGGACCCTCTAGAAGGGTCCTTTTCTATTGTGTGTGTATTCGATTCAATTCGTTTATTGAGTGTGTATGGGTTCAGTGCCTCTTCCCCGGAGAGCCCTAAAACCAGTTTTTTACATGGCTCAAGGTGCAATATATTCTTTTCAATCTGTACAGCTCGCGTGGGAAGTCTCTCTGGGGATCCCCGTCTCCTTCCTATGGGAGGGTGGTGGGATGTAAAAATGTGAACATTTTTTACCCCGGCTGTGTAGACTGGGATACATACTGTTGATGCTTCCTTCTTTTCTATTCCAGAAGTGTTGGAGTTAGGGAGTGTCACACCCCTCTTGTCGTTCCCCTGGGCGCCTTGGGGATTCAATGACAGGTCTAAATAGCCTGTTCATTGATGGGGGTGTGTCCCGACGCACGTATAGTGCTAGCTCGCTGTAAACAGGCGATTGACTGGCACGCCTTGGTTGCTTGTGGTTGAAACAGCGTTTTTATAAAGCAACTGAGATGGGGGTTTTTCCTCTTCCGACGACCACATCCCATGACCTGGGTGGGTTGTCGACGGATTCTCGTTCATGTCTGGGGGATGATGACGGAATGGATCTGAACATATGTGGAGGGGTCTCACGCCCTTGGGGTGGGCCACCAGGCGCGGTTCGCCCGAACGTCTGGGTGGCGCCTTCTTTTCATGTTAAGATCGACACGCATATCTGCCCTTCTCCTGGAGTAGGCATGTCGGCGTGGTTAGGGCACGGGACTGGTTCTGGTCACGCTGGTCCAGGTCAGTTGAACCCGTTGTCCGCCGGGGATGCAGATCTGCTGTTCTGGTACCCTGAGGGACTTGGGCTTTTTTCAGGGGGAAAAATGCCAGGTCGGTCTGGGTGTCACAGGGTTAAGCGCTATGGAGACCCTGGTTGGGTATGTTTTACTCAGCACTGTCGTAATGGCTTACAGCCATGCCATTCTGTACACGCTCGATCTCGTCGGATCTCGGCCGCTACACAGGTTGGTCCTGGTTAGTACTTGGTTGGGAGACCGCCTGGGAATACCAAGTACGGTGTGCTTAGGGGCTGGTTCTCTATTATTTTTCGCTCCTCTCTCACGCATGGCGAAGAGGGGCCTGTGGGGGTGGTTTTTTGACCTCCTCTGGTGACCCTGTGCTTCCCGTACCGCCAGGCCCGGTCCGAAGTGATGTTTGCGACCCGTAGGCCTGGGTTAACCCTTTTTTGAAAACTGAAACACTTGTACTGCGGTATAGCCGGTGTATACCCGCAGGTGTGTTTGAGTTTTTTCTTGAGGGGTTATAGGAACAACCACCGCATTGGGTAACACCGAGGTGGTTGATTCCCTGGTGTGTTGGAGCAGTGTCAACTCCCGGGTTCACCGGTTGAGGGTGCCCCTGCACGTTCATGACGTCTGCCAATCGTGTCAGCCTTCTCTGCCTCGACCCCTCTGGGTGGGGGTTTTTAAATGGAGGCTTGGTCATGCAACAACGCCAGCATACGCCCCTTCCGCCGGGGCAGCTGTGTTCAGCTGTCCCCTCTGGCGCCTGTCTCGTCCGCAGTCTCCAGGCTAGGGTTAACAGCCTGTTGCCTGGTTTTTCCCCGGTGCGCTGCCTGCTTCCGTTGGTTAACCTTTTTTGTGTGCTTACGGCCATGCTGACTGCCTGTTCTGCAGGGTCAGTGTGCCAGGCGGTGTACTATTGGGGGGACGGGGCCCGCTCGGCTTACGGCCATACCGACCTGAACACGCCCAATCTCGTCCGATCTCGGTAGCTAAGCAGGTTCTGGCCTGGTTAGTACTTGGTTGGGATACCGCCTGGGATTACCAGGTGCAGTAACTGGGGGGCCTTTGTCCGAATACGCTGGCGATGTGGGGGGCGGGGCACTACGTGCCCACCTGGTGGGGTCTTGATGCTGGCATCATGGACTTCTCCGGGCCCCCATTCCAGGGAGTCCAGTCCTTTTGGTGGGTCTGGGTCTTCCTTCGCGCTCCGCTGCTACGGCCTTGCCACGGGGTTGGGTTTGCCCTTGACCCCGTGATTCTGGGGGCGGTAACGAGGTTGTTCCTCCGTTCGTTCCCGGGTGGCATGCGGGTTGTGCGTGTGTGTAGTCGTGGGGTCAAGCCACGGTCTGCTCACCCTGTGCGTTGAGTTGCTTGAGTGCCTCTTCGCACGGTCGGGTCCGTCGCCTTCCCGTGAAGCCCCTAATAGGGGGGATACCCTCCATTAGGGGGGGTCGGGGGGGCTCGGCCCTCCCTGTTCTGATGGTTTTGGGGGGCTGTCAGCGGGGTGTATTTGTCAGCCAGCGGCTCCGCTTGGCCTCCCATTGTGCAGTGTGATGCCAAGCAGAGCCTCTAACGGCACAGAACGCTAGGTTATGACTATAACCAAGTTCTGTTAGTTAGAGGTGACGCTTGGCATCAGACGGCCGCTGCAGCCCTTGACCTCACCTTGTGGTGAAAGCTTGGGAAGGAGGAGAGCAGGTGACCACACACCTGCTTATGAAGGTAAGCTGATGAGGGGTGTGGTCAGACTAATACTGGTATTAGAGGTACATTTGTGGAATTTATTCAGTACGCGTGCACGTACGCGAGATAGTGCAGTGTGATGCCAAGCGTCACCTCTAACTAACAGAACTTGGTTATAGTCATAACCTAGCGTTTATGTTCCTGAAAACACCCTTTAAAAAAGGCCCAATCGTGGAATAAAATGTGCGTTTGGCAAAAAATCCAGATACGTGGGGACTGGGGACATGGCCTGAATCTGCTCCATGGATGGGTATTGAAAACTGTTGACGTGAGTGTGCTCTCCCGTCAGCGTGTTGCTTTCTAACAGCGGAGGAGTGCAAGAATGTGACAATTTGACCATGTGACCGCGGCAGCGCGAGAGAGCGGCAGTGCGGAAATAGGCTGTCTATTGCCATTCTCTAAGACAAACGCTAACCTTAACCAGCTCCTTAACAGCGCCTAAACTTAACCGTTCTAACCTTAACCAACTCCAAAACAATGCCTAACCTTAACCTTAACCTTAACCATGCCTAACCTTAACCTTAACCATAGAAAGAATATTGCCATTCTCTAAGACAAACTCTAACCTTAACCAGCTCCTTAACAGCGCCTAAACTTAACCGTTCTAACCTTAACCAACTCCGAAACAATGCAAAATTTTTTATGGGATTCGAACTTGTCAACAACGGACCGCAGGACCGCTGCGCTGCCAGGTGAGCTGAGCTTCGAATGAAAATCAGGTACTTCGGCGCCAGGCCATTAGAAAATGGGGATAGATATATATTTCAGATATTAAGTGCGGCCAGCAGGAAAGCCATCACTAGAAAGTGGTTAAGAACAGAAATTCCTACAGTGGATGATTGGATTGATATTATTTATGATATTTTTAAGATGGAAAGAATTACTTTTTCTCTTAGGTTGCAACAGGATAAGTTTAGGAAGAAATGGGAAAGATGGATAATGTACATTACACCGTTACGACCTTCATTTGTTTAAGGTGTATAGAAATGATCATTCGGGATAATTGTTAAGTGAAACTTGTGTAAATGAAGGAGAGTATCAGGAAGATGCACCCCAACATATTATTTGGTTATTTGTTTACTTTATGGTAAATGCAGATATATTGGAGAGGTACCATAACATATAATTTTGTCTTGTTGCGTTTTGTTATTTATTATTTTTTGTTATCGTTTTTGTTTGTCTAGAAAAAAAAAGTATAGGATGTTATTGACTGTATGGGTCCTCACGCACGTAATGATACTTCTGCACTGCAACTTTTAAGTTAAGTAATAATTATTAACAATTGATGCAATTTGTACAGCAGAAGGCGAAATCAAGAAATTGTTTGTATGGACCATGGTGAAAATCAATAAAAAGATAATTAAAAAAAAAATAATCTGATCCTTGTTCAATAATATCTACCTAATGACTAGGATGTCTCAACAATAACATATTGTCAACAGTGAACAGTTGATGTTATTGAGTCTTGACTTCTTTTTCTTTTGTGACCTTCATCTTCATTCATATTAAATACTAAGTTTCTGTACCTCCTATTTTTATGTAGTCAATAAAATGTCTGATTATATGCTTGTATTGACTCATCATGAGTGTTGTAATCTGAAATGCTGTACAGCCATTAGGGTTCCTCCCTCAGTCAATTATTAGGTCAGTTTGGTCTTGATCGACCAAAACTGGAAGTTGATTAGTCGATTTATATGGTTATTTATTGAAAAATTAGCACATCTCCGGTTCATTAATGATTTCATTAATCATTACTAGTGGTGGAAGAATGATATTTTACTTACTGTAAGTAAAATGTAGAAATACTCTACAAGTTCTGCATTCAACATTTGAATTGTGGGAATGAATGATCTCTACTTCAGTATAAAATAGTTCCTAAATGAAACTGTTCACAAAAAGGTCTGAAGACATTACTATTGAGTTTTTCAAATGTATTTTGTTAGCACTTTGAGTGCCATTCAGCTCCATTGGGTATGTATCTGTATGGATACATAGCACACAGGTTGTTTTTATTATTTTGGTTGAACTACCCCTTTAACCCTTTCACTACCACACTACAGAAGGTTAACCTTTCACTAACACGCTACAGGCGGTTATGCTATAATTGTAGTGATTTTGGGTGTGTTCCACCTATGGCGGGTGGCTAATGTAACTGTGACACCAAGACTAATGCTAGTTAACTAACTCCTGCTGTGCAAGTAGTGAGAGTGATATCGTAGCGGAGCCAGAGAGCCTCCCGACACCTCTAAACCAGAAGAGCCATTGGCCGCCAACATTTCCCATTGTTTCTGTGCTTGCATTACTGTATTCTATTTGTCAATAAAGATTCTTACTTTTTTGCAAAAAAAAAAAAAAATCATGGCGGATTAGGGCTACATAATGCCGCAAGCTCTGCCGCTCCGCTCCGCGCTCCGCTCTGCGGTTGCCGCGCCTGCCGCGGGGCGTGTCGCAGCCAATCAGGGAAAACGCGGAAGCAACGGCAGCACTGCTCCGCTGTTAATAAGCAATAGGCCTCCCGTCATCCTTATCCAATATCCCAGTGTGAGTGGGGACTGATTGATTAATTGACACCAGCTGAGTGATTGCCTGATTTGACACCAGCTGAGTGTATTATGTGACCCTTCACAAAATGTTGCTTCCCAAAAAGACTGGATAGTCTGCTGGTTTACTTGAACCCCTCTCTGTGGCAGAACACATTCTCTACTGGATCAAAACTTGCTTCTGATAACATAGACTTTTGATACCACAACAGTAAGTAAGTAAGTACAATTATTAATTTGATTGTTTCCATGGCATTGCAGAGCCTCTCTTATTTTCTGTCTAAATATGCTGTCTAATATTTTTTATCTGTTTATTTCTCTTCAATATATGTATATGTAAAGGTATATTTGTACAGTAACAACCACAATGACATATTGCAGATAACTGTCCATTGGGTTGTGTGCAGTATTTTAGCTAATGCTGATCAGTTTTTATTGAATGTTGGCTATTGTATGCATATTGGCTAGACACCATAACAATCCTAACACAGACTACACATTATATACAGAAAGAAGGAATAAAACGCTGTCAGACAGGATCCGTATTTCAAGGAAGCAACATTTTGTGAAAGGTCACATATCACTCTGGTGTCAATTAATCAGTCCCCACTCAGACTGGGATATTGGGATAAGGATGATGGGAGAACACACTCATGTCAACAGTTTTCAATACCCATACATGGAGCAGATTCACTTTCAAAGGTAGAATCTGTAATGCCACCAAACGGTGACCTCCCTGCTTGATACTGCACTGCCCATACTGCACCTGTTTCTCTGCTGTGTGGGTTGTAACTGAGGGGATAAGGAAGGTGTTGCTATTGCTGGGCACACCTCAGGCTCTGCCAAGAAAGGTCTGGAGAAACTCACTATAATAAGTTACTTATTAACTCCAACCCCCACATCAGACCAAAACTAAATATATAAACAAGGTGCAATACGGAATTACAGATTCTACCATTTTTGGAACTAATTCAACCAAAACACAATCTGAAATCTTCATTGCAATGTTTCTCTCTATTCCAGATACAATTGTTCCCCAACAACAAATACAATAATGGCTGAGTCAAGGCCTCACTGCTGTGACCATGTGGGAAGAGCTTCAGTCGCTCTGGAACCTTAAAGAACCACCAGCGTATTCATACAGGAGACCAATGTGGGGAAGGCTTCAGTACCTCTGGCAACTTAAGATGCCAGGCGGCTGGATAAATTGGTGAAAAAGGCTGGCTCAGTGGTGGGGAGGAGACTGGACCCACTGGGGACCGTGGTGGAGAGCCGCACGCAGAACAAGCTGCTGGCCATTATGGACAATACCAGCCACCCTCTCCACCACACCCTGGTGGGGCAGAGCAGCAGTCGCAGCGGATGGCTAATCTCCCTGCACTCGAGGACTGAGCGGCATAGGAGGTCCTTTGTCCCCACTGCCATCAGATGTACAGTGCAATATAGTGCAGGGGACCCTGACCTCTGACCTGTTCCCCACACACCTGTTTTTACACCTGTTTTTTTTATACACCTGTTTTTAGACACCTGTTTTTTACACACTTGTTTTTATCAGGCTGAGAGAGAGAGCAGTCGCAATTGTTTGTCGCGCGTCACCCAGCTGTTTTCTACGGATTCAGATCACTGCTGGCGTCTCCGTTGTGACTGCCGCTTCTGTCCGTATCTGAACTTTATTCCAGCCCATTACCCGTTTTTCCCACGTCCATTTCTTGTATTCATTTATCCATTTCTTGTATTTTTCTTTTCTACAGTCTACGTTGCTTGTTTTCCCTGTCCGTTTTCCCTGCGCCCGTCCTGGCTGTGTACAAACATTTAACGTCCTCACTTCCCCCCCCACCCCCCTCTGTGGACCTGCCGACTACACTACCACCGTTCTCCTCACTGGATCTCAAATTGGATTACAAACCCGCCACTGGAAAATAAACTCCCGGATGTACACATTTTCTCCTCGACTTAACGTTGCCTGTCCTCCGGTCCTGTGTGTGTTCTTCCCTCTGCTAACTGTAAACATGACACCCAAACACAGTATGGACGAGAAGGACCGCGGATGGTGGGCTGCAGATACCGAAGTTGGGATCGGTTGTCCCCAGGATGCAGCTCCGAAGGATCCTGAAACTGGCTAGGAGTAGCGATGCCAGGACCAGGAGTATTACGGCCCAGACGGTCGAATACAACAAGATAAAGAGTTTGTGGAGGGACGCAGGCGGGGACGGAGAGAGTGTCCCCATCATGGCCTGCGACCCTGAAGTGGATCTTGTGAGGGTAGATCCTGGGAATTGGCAGGATCAGGAATTTGAGAAATGGGTGGCCCTCCCGTGCAGGGAGAGGGCATCTCGTGCTTTAAGCAAAACAGAGAAAGCAACTCGTGGCTGAAAGAACCGCATAAAGTGGGGTTCAGGAACAAACACTTTATAAAGGGCCTGTTGATGCGTGCGAATGTAGTGAGTACTGGAGAACTCAGAGAGAGGGGCAAGGTGGCCAAGAGCCACTGTAGCCTGTGCGGCAGACGCAGAGAGTCCCAGAAACACATTCTCAGCTCCTGCGAACGCCTCAAGCCGAATAGAATGAGGCGCCACAACGACATCTGCGAGCTTTTGGCAGAAGTAGGTGTGGAGTTCGGGTGGAACACCGAACAGGAAATTCACTTGAGAACGGAAGAGGGAACACTGGGAGTGCCGGACATCTTGATGCAAAGAGGGAGAGAAGCCCTGATCATAGATGTGACGGTGCGATATGAAGTGGATGAAAGCACGTTGAGTGCAGCCGCCAAGGAGAAAAGCCGTAAGTACAGGCAATTCAAGGGAACAGTGAAAGAGAGGTACCCAGACGTCAGAAAAGTGGAGTCATGGGGCTTCCCGGTGGGCGCAAGGGGCCTCTGGTACATGCCAAACGAGGACCTGCTGGACAAGATAGGGGTACCTAGACCCCGGAGGTCCGCCCTAGCGAAAGAGTTCAGCAGGAGGGCTTTGATGGGCTCGTACGGGATTGTGAGGGCGTACGAGAAGCTCATCAAATAGAGGTGTAGCAGGGGTGGTCCGCTTTCCGAGGCCATCCTAATGCTAGGAACAAGGCGGGTGCCGACAGGCCTGGGACGGCTGTTGGGGCGCGCGACGAAAGCCGGGGCGGTAAGAGAGAATGGCAAAGGGAATCCCCCCGGGGAAACCCAAAATGTCATATTGGAATCGGTGGTGGTGTAGCAAATGTTAAAACTGGAATGACGGGAGTAGTGGTGAGTGGTATTACAGCCACTACAGCGAATGTTGGAGGAAAACGGTTGCCTCCAGAGGCTCGTCGGCCAGCTCAAGGGTTTTCTGGAGAGAATAGGTTTAAAGCAAGGGGACCTTAAGGGTTATCTTTGAAATCTATGTCGGCGCTAGTCCAATAATGCAGAATACCAAGTGGGTTGACACTAGGTTAGGTCCTCCGGGATCCGGGCAGGCCCCAGGCCAAAGTCTTAGTGCATTACTCGGACGAAAATGGGGTCGCCATAGAGGTCAACGGCTGGGAACATGGGCCAGACCTAGGTGGCCGCGTAACCCAAAATTACAAAAGGAATGGCACAACGCCTACGCTATCAAAGAAACTTAGCAAGACGGGAAAAATTACAAAATACAATTACAGGCAACCTAACTGACACAGATAATAACAACTGGCAACAGGACACACTGGACTTTCTGAGGGTTAAAAACCTCATATACTACAACGAGGCTATAGAAGCCCTAAAAAAACACAACACATGCAGCCTAAAACAATGGGAGGACGCCATTGTTTTAGCTATGTACTGGAACTCTAAACGAGCCCGCATCACCAACTCCCCCACCCTCGCCCCCCCACTATCATTTCCCCCCCACCTGACTCCATCCCTCCCACCCCTTTTACTGCCTTCACCCCCGTGGTGACTCCTCCTTCATCACGGACCTCATGACCATCTCCAAGTCCACTACCTGCTCCCTTGACCCCCTCCCCACTACTCTCACCAAGGCCTGCCTCCCTGCTCTCATCCCCCACCTCACCGCCCTCTTCAACCAGTCACTATCCCTAGGCCACGTCCCCTCCCCCTATAAACTCGCCGCTGTCACCCCTGTCCTCAAAAAACCCACCCTCGACCCATCCAACCTCTCCAACTACCGCCCCATATCCAATCTCCCTTTCTTCTCAAACACTGCACTGGTCAAAGTAATCAACGACCTTCTCATCTCCGCTGATGCCGGTGCCCTCAACATCCTGATCCTACTAGATCTTAGTGCAGCCTTTGACACAGTGGGTCACTCCATCCTCCTCCAAAGGCTGCACCAACTGGGTGTTGAGGGCAAAGCACTTGACTGGTTTTCTTCCTACAGTATCTCACTGACAGACATCAATTTATCTCCCTCTCCGGCCACACCTCTTCCCCTTCCCCAGTCACACAGGGGGTCCCCCAAGGCTCAGTCCTAGGCCCCATGCTCTTCATCTGCTACATTCTCCCCCTTGGTCACATCATTTGCAAATACAACCTCAACTTCCACTGCTATGCTGATGACACCCAAACTTACATCACCACACTATCCCCCCACAGCCCTCCCCTCAGTCACATTGAATCCTGCATCACTGAACTACAAACCTGGATGACCCATAACCTCCTCAAATTAAACGGTGACAAGACAGAACTTTTCATCATCGGCACCAACACCACCCTCACAAGATCCGGACCCATCACACTCCCCATCAATGACTCCACCATCACCCCCTCCCCCCTAGTCCGCAACCTCTGTGTCATCCTCGACCCCACCCCCTCATTTGACCCCCATGTCCGCTCCATTGTCAAAACTTCATATGTTCACCTCCGCAACATTGCCAAAATCCGTCACTGCCTCTCCCCCCCTGCTGCTGAATCCCTCATACACGCCTTCATCTCCTCCCGCCTGGACTACTGTAACTCCCTCCTCACTGACATCACCTCCCGTTCCCTTCATGAACTGCAGATGGTCCAAAACTCAGCCACCTGCCTCCTCACCAACACCTGGTCCCGTGAACACATCACTCCTGTCCTCCACTGGCTCCTGATCAAGGAACGCATTAACTTCAAAACACTACTCCTCACATTCAAAGCCCTCCATAGCCTGCCCCCCCCCCCTACCTGACTGACCTCCTTCTCCCCTACCGCCCCACCCGTTCCCTCCGGTCCTCTTCCACTCCTTCCCTCACTGTCCCGTCATCCAAACTCAAAAGTTTTGGTGACCGGGCATTCTCACGAGCTGCACCCCGACTCTGGAACTCCCTCCCTCAGACCATCAGAGACTCTCCCTCACTCTCCACCTTCAAATCCAGACTCAAAACCTACCTGTTCTCCCAAGCATTCAACCTTCCTTACCCATAACCACCCTCATCCAACTCGCCACCATTTCCCCCTGCCCCACGTTCTCTCCTCTCCTGTCCCCCCCCCCCCCCTTGGTTTTCCCTTACTCTCCCCCCTACTCACTCCTGTACTTATCCGTTACTCGTGGTTTTATGTTCCTGTGTATTCGTATTGTCCTCCGTTTCCCTGTGGTTCTATGTTTCTTTGTTTGTTTTGTTTTTTGCCTATTGTCAGCGACTAATACATTTATTATTATTATTATACACCTGCTTTTATCTCACCACGCTCTTACTGACATTGATAGATATGATTTAGTTGGATTTTATCATGGGCTTATTTTTAACCCATGATGCAGACATAAGTGAAAACTGAATGTGAACTGTCAACATCTGTGAGCTGTGTGACCCTGAATTTCCCCAAGTCTATCTTTTTACTTTCTCTCTCGGTGGCACCACAGCTGGATTCAATCCCACTGTCTCTGTGGTGGTAGACAGACGCTTAGTCCGCTGTGCTACCCGGCCACACTTATCTATCTATCTTAAAGACACACCAGCCTATTCATACAGGAGAGAAGCCCTACTACTGTGACCAATGTGGGAAGAGCTTCAGACACATTCTAGTAGCTTAAAGAGACACCAGAACATGTATACAGGAGAGAAGCTCTATCCCTGTGACCAGTGTGCAAAGAGCTTTGTTCACTCTGGAAGCTTAAAGAATCACCGGCGTATTCATACAGGTGTCAAACCCAAAAAATAAGTACAAATCTGTTTAAGTAGTTGCACAATATTTATATTTTTATATAGGTTGTCTATGTTTTATCTGGACCCTGGTAAAACTCTGGATGAGTCTGTATTAAAGTTTGATTGAATATGACCAGGGAATGTGAACGTAAAAATACCTTAGATTTTATTTTGACAATATCTACTAATGATTAGGATGTCTCGAGAGTAACAACCTGCCAACAGTGAACAGTTGATCTTGACCTATTTTTGTGACTGATTTTCCTTTATCTTCAAGTATAGAGGTAGTATTAGATCCACCTTTGTGGATGGTGCTTTGCACTTGTTCCTTTTCCTGTGTGGCCAGTTTGGCGTTAAATAAGTGTGTGTAGTTTCCGCCATTTCGGTGAGGCAACTGTTTGTACATGCTGCCATCTTGGCACCCCGTTTCTCTCGCTCAGTGCTGGTAGGTCAGGGTATCGCCCCATTCCACCGACGGGGCTGCTGCCACGCGAGGTGTCCCCTCAAAAACCGTATCCGCACCAGATTCGGCTGCTGGCAAGTGGATTGTAGAAAGGAGATTTCCTACCCCATACCCATATTAGTGTTTTTCTGCACTGTAATACATTTCCAAATAAACATATCTCTGTTATACCTGCATCTGTTGTCCTGCTGTGTTTCTGTGTTGGGAACATGTGGAGACTAGTCCAGGTCGATATCCTCTCAATTGTGTTCCGGTTAAGCGGGTGTCACAGGTTGACCGGACACTGCTCCTCATTCGACCCCCTCTCCCTGTCTGTAATACTGTAACTTTCCTCATGGCATCGCTTTTATTTTGGTGACTGCTACACCTTAACACTTTGAGTGCCAGCAGGGGGGCGCACGATTTAGCGCTTGAGTGCTGGCGGTGTAGTCAATGGGAGGGAGAGCACATTTGCGAATGCATAAACATTATCTTAAATTACGGCTATGCGTCTAATACGCCCGTCGCTTATCAATGACTTGTTTGCAGTCAACATTGTCGAAACGGATTTTTTTTTAAATTGGTACATTTCCGTTTTATACCATTTTGAAAAACGTTCGTTTTTGGAAACTTCCAGGGGGAAAAATGTGATTCAGCAGGAATCGCGCTTTAGTGGAATACACAAAACACGTTGTCATTTTTCGGCCTATTTATGAATCGTTTTCAAATAAACGCTAGATTATCGATAGTATATGTGTACTTATGCACGCTAGAGAAGCGGGCTGAAAAACTTTTTTTTATTTCTTTACTTTCTCTTTTTCCCCCATTTCCTTTTCCATCTTTCTCCCATCCCATTGTTAGTCGTTATGCCAATTCCCAATCCCCTACTTGGTTGTTGCGTGCTCTGCCCCCTACCATCAGTCTGGGAGGGCTGAGACTATCACATGCTTCCTCCAACACATGTGTAGCCAATCCCCACTTCTTTTCACCTGGCAGCGCAGACTCTCACTGGGAGAGTGTAACGTGTGGAAGGATCACACTACCTCCCCCAGACCAGATCCTTCCCTTGCTGTGCAGGCGCCCCGACTGAACTGTAGGAGTCGCTGTTTACAACGACCAGGACCCACCCTTGCCGGCTTTCCCACCCGCTAACATTGCCAATTGTGTTAGTATGGACGGTCGGCCAAGCCGGTGGCACCACAGCTGGATTCGATCCCACTGTCTCTGTGGTGGTAGACCGACGCTTAGTCCGCTGCGCTACCCGGCCACACTTATCTATCTATCTTAAAGACACACCAGCCTATTCATACAGGAGAGAAGCCCTACTACTGTGACCAATGTGGGAAGAGCTTCAGACACATTAGTAGCTTAAAGAGACACCAGAACATGTATACAGGAGAGAAGCTCTATCCCTGTGACCAGTGTGCGATGAGCTTTGTTCACTCTGGAAGCTTAAAGAATCACCAGCGTATTCATACAGGTGTCAAACCCAAAAAATAAGTACAAATCTGTTTAAGTAGTTGCACAATATTTATATTTATTTTATATAGGTTGCCTATGTTTTATCTGGACCCTGGTAAAACTCTGGATGAGTCTGTATTAAAGTTTGATTGATTGAATATGACCAGGGAACGTGAACGTAAAAATACCTTAGATTTCATTTTGACAATATCTACTAATGATTAGGATGTCTCGAGAGTAACAACCTGCCAACAGTGAACAGTTGATCTTGACCTATTTTTGTGACTGATAGTTATACTGTCCAGCAGCGTAACTAGTACTGAAAGAGTAGGATATTTACAGATATAGATATGGTATCTACAGATGTGTAAAATTACTATATGCAGGTAAATACAGACAGGTGTATATAGAATGTGGTGAGAATAAATATATATGATAAATGGTGCATTTATATAGTGCTTTTATCCAACACGCTTTACAATTTGTTCCTCACATGTTACCCATTACCTCACGCATTCACACACCGATAGTGGAGGCAACCATGCAAGGTGCCAACCTGCTCATCGGAAGCAATTAGGGGTTAAGTGTCGTGCTCAAGGACACTTCGACACACGCTACCCGGGAGGAGAGGGAATCGAACCGGGAACCTCCGGATTACCAGACGACTGCTCTACCTCCTGAGCCACTGTCGCCACTGTCTTATAACGGTATATACATGCAGCATTTGTAGGAAGAGAGAGAAAGAGCTTGGCTTCTCACTCTCTGCCTCTCGTCGATGTACGATTTGTTACCATTTCATCGAGTGCATGTATGTATGCACTCACTATACATTCTATTATGTTCATGTGTCAAACATCATCATGGCCTACAAACAGTAAAAGGTAGCATAAATGAAATTGTTCTCATGTTTTCTTCTTGTCAGAAATACTCCTGGTGGGTAATTACTATTGATGGGAGATTGTTGAGTTGTGGAGACAAACCAGCTAATTGCCAACTCTTTATAGGTGAACAAAGCATTTAAGTGAGCTATTCATAGTATTCAATCGCAGACGTCTTGGTCGCAAACAACATGTCTTCAAACAGAAGGTGATTATCATTGGATGACAGCTGTGGCCAATGAGCTGTGGCGTTGCACCATATCGCAGGGCAGAAAGCATCATGAGAATACTACGAATTGGCTAATTGGTGATAAGAGGGCTTTGCCAACATAATCCTGGTGGGTATTTCACTTGATTGGTTTGTCTCCACAATTACAGAATCACCAAAGTATCAGGTTAACAAATATTTTCCTTTCCCCCCCTGCCGACATTTTTGGATTAGATTAGATTAGATTCAAGTTTATTGTCATCATACAGCACAAGTACAGAACAATATAAATAAGTTTGGCATCCAACCAGAGTGCAAATGTAACAGTAAAGTGCAACAGCAATATACAATGTACAGGTGATTAAACTGGTTACAAAATATACAAAACAGTACTACTGAGTGTAGTGCTAATCAAATGTATGTACAGAATTGTAGTATAGTATGTACAGTGATACAGGTGTAAATACAGTATGGTAGTAGTCACATAACACAAGTACATAACTGAGTTTTGAGTATCTCAGTGGGATACGTCACAGTTTATAATTTGAAACAGGTTATCTAAAAACCAGGCACGGACTGGCCATCGGGAAATTCGGGAATGTTCCCAGTGGGCTGGTCCACTTGCGAGGGCCGCCCAACCACTCAAGGTTTTATTATTTGATTTTCTTTACACATCAGACATTATTTATACATCCCAAAATGTCTGCGGTACCGGGCCAACCATGAAGTTGTTTAAAATAAAATATATTTAATTTTCATTAGTCTTTCGGGTATTTTATTTAGAAAAATTGCCACTTCCGTACGCACCTCACGCATACTTGACTTAGTCGCAGGTTTTTTCTGTGCATCAGTAAGCTAACCTTGCTATAATGGCATGCAAAACATGTCACTGGAGAGCTTCTTTGAAAAGGGAGAAAGAGCCAACGATGACACCAGAAAAAAGAAAGCTGCATTTAAAAGAAAATACCAAGAGTCCTACTTAAACCACTGGGTAATCGCAACAGGTGATCCACAAGCTCCACACAAGTTAGCTTTTCAGCTTTAGCGCATTGGGTTTCAGAAAATGCACGTTATAAATAAGTCATTATAAGTTAATGTGTTAATGTAAACAGTATAGGGTCAGTAGGAACTGTATAATAATATAATATAATCAGGGCTTCAGCAGCGGGGGTGCTGAGATAAGTGATATAATTATTATTATAACAACAACAACAACACTCTCGTTCACTATAGACAAGATCAGCTCTGCGGAGCGACACAAACAAGATGCATACATGTAACCTGTAGTAGCATACTGGTTATGGCGAATAAAACGTTCTATTCTTCTAACCTGTCTCGGCGGCTGTAGCGTGGCTGGGGGCCTGGCTGGGCTGTCTGTCTGCTTGGACTCGGAGCTGACCGGGGGGTTGAGGTGGGGAGCTTACTGCCGATGCATCTTCAGTAACGTTAGAGTCAGTATACCTTTGCTGCCTGCTGGAACAATAATGTTCTTTTTCGTAGCTTTGCCGTCTCCTGTTTGGCTTTCGCTCTCATCTTACCGCTGTGTTTTGAACGCTGCCCAGCCTGCCAATGAACATTAGTCAGCCAGCTAGCCCTATCACAGGTGAGCAAATAATTACAACATAGCAGGGAGGGGGGGGGCCCGCCCTCTGCGCCAGATGCATCCAGCTGCAGCCCCGCAGAACCATACTCCCACTGCCACACTGCGACCTGTTCGTTACGAAATCTAAGAGGATAGCCTACAGTGGGGGCAGGGCCCCCTAAGCTCCGGGCCCCCCCCCCCCCCCGCACCGCGGGGGTTGCGGGGGCCTCCGCTACGCCACTGACTCCATGGCTGCTATGGTATATATATGTAGGGATGCACGATATTGATTTTTTGACACCGATATCGATACCGATAACTTTATGCTCCTCAAGCCGATACCGATATTTATTGTATTATTAAAAAAATATTTTGATCACATTTTTTTTTTCAACATGAAACAAAACATATCACAATACAATAATAATACGTCAAATGTATATACTCTCTTTTCTGGACTCTTTTCGTATCACAAACAGTACTGTATTTGCAAATCTGGTATGTCATGTATAGATGTAGGCAGTACTGTCTATCTGTATGTCATGCATGTCATTATGTTATGATGAATTGTAAATGGGGGACCCTGATGTAAACAAGACGAAAGACTTTCTCTGGTCTGCATCCCCTTAACAATTGTATGTATTGAGCTGTACTGTATTGTACCCATTCTGCAATCGGTTAATAAACTTTTAACCAGACAACAGAAACAAAAGCCAAGACAACAGTTTTGACTGATAAAGTGACCATATTTATTTTTCCAAATGAAAATTCACAATCCGTCAACAACTTATAATACATCCAACCTAAGACGCTCGAAGCTTTTTTTTCTTCTTTTTTCAAAGCTGTCCGCCTTGAAAGAAAGGCTTTGAGTGGACACATAGCCTAGCAGGTCGCCTGCGGCATCACCACCGCTGGTGTACGACGGCGCGAGCACGCTTGTACCTATTGACGAGTCGTTTGCTAAATTAAATAAGTTTGACAGAAATGACCCAAGGGCTCAAGCCGCTAGCTTTTAAGCAGTCCTTGGTGGTGCAAATTAACCTGGCTACTACGGAGCAATAAGTGACTGCGTATTCAACCAAAGGTTGCATCACAGCTATGAAAGGGGCTAGCTTTGCTTAGCTCCCCGCGTCGTCGCAGGCTTTTAAGTTAACACAACACACCATCGCATCGGTGGTGATGCCGCAGGTGACCTGCTAGGTTGGATGTATCACAAGCCGCTGCACTTTTCCCTCCTCGTGGAACTTCTCCATTGCATTTATTACAAATAGCAAGCAAACTTTTCCCCTCTGAAACAATCCCCACTAGCGTCGCCATCTTTGTTTACAACGCGCTGCTTTCAAGAAACGTACTACGTGGCTACGTCACAGCCAAGAAAGGGAGCGCTGGGTTTGTGTAAAACGCCCTGTTCCTAAACCACACACTATCAGTGGTACCACAGTACTGGCAAAACGGGAGGAGCGGACAGTCAAAACAAACGCACTTCATCCAAATTCACCCACACCGCATTTTTTTTACCAAAAAATATATTATATTATCGGAGCTATTAATAACGTTATCGAGTTTATCGGGATGACGTCATAATTGCTGATATCGGCCCGATAATTATCGGCCCGATAATTATCGTGCATCCCTATATATATGTAGTCAAAGAGGCTCTTTCTGTAACGGATCAACGTGGGAGAGAAGCCGCTGGGATCATCAGCTTTATATTTAGATGCTTTTAACCTCTTCCTGAGACACAGTCTGTCTGACACAGCAGAGACAGAGACGTGGCAGCGGGATAAATATGTGTCTAATGGCACAGGGGGGGGGGGGGGAGCTGGGGGGGAGGTGAGAGTAAGAGAGAGAGGGATGGGGGATAGAGATAGGGAAGGAGAGAGAGAGAAGATAGATGGTGAGAGAGAGAGAGAGAGAGAGGGGGGGGGAGATGAGGAAAGAGGGAGGGAGGGAGAAAGAGAAGATAGAGGGAGATAGATAATATAGAGGGATATAGATAATATAGAGGGAGAGAGAGAAGATAGAGGGAGATAGATAATATAGAGGGAGAGAGAGAAGATAGAGGGAGATAGATAATATAGAGGGAGAGAGAGAAGATAGAGGGATATAGATAATATAGAGGGAGAGAGAGAGACATAAGATAGAGGCATAGAGAGAGAGAGAGAGAGAGACATAAGATAGAGGCATAGAGAGAGAGGGAGAGGACAGCAGTGAGGTGGTAAAGACAACACTTGCAGCCCCAGTCACCAGCCATAGGGCCATGCGGAGGAAACTCATTAGCAACATGATGTGTTAGTCCATGCTTTACAAGCATCTGCTCTCTGGGAGAGAGAGAGAGAGAGGGGGAGAGGGAGAGGGAGAGAGGGGGAGAGAGAGGGAGAAAGAGAGGCATAATTTCCATTCTGCAACCCCCATATCTATTCCTCGCTCCTACACCAAACGTTAAGTGGTGAATCAACGAGAAGCTGTAAATGTAAATGCAATGTAATAATTTCTCAAACTAACCCCTGCCCTGTGTTTTGTCAGTCCTCAGAATTCAATTTACAGCCTGTATCTGCAGCTATAAATCGTGCAATGAGCCCCGGCGTGTGAAACAGCCATTCGGCGGACCGTCCGTATCCCTCCCTATACCTTCAGACAACAGAGCACAGCAAGGTTAGATATGCAGCGCCTCTCCTCTCTGCATATTGATCCAAGGTTAATTAGCCTCTAATTGAATGTCAGTCTTTCCCAGGTGTGATCTAGGATGTAGTGACTGACTGTAACACTAATCAAATGTGCAGGATTGAGAATGCAGTTCTTCTTTTCAGGATAGTGGAAAGCCATTCAGTTATCATTACAGTCGATCCTGCATTGCAGACAGTCAGAATCTTCACTTGAAATTAGGGATGTTCGATATTGGATTTTTTCTTACCGATATCCGATATACCGATATTGTCCAACTCTTCATTTCCGATACACCCCCCCCCCCCAAAAAAAATCTAAATAATTTCAGGTAACTAATGTAGTATATTTCCCGGCTCAAACTGTAAAACTACTGTAAAAAATGGGTGGGAAAATATGATTGAAGTCTGTATTTCCCAAGACAGGTCAACAAGCTACTGGGAGATTTGAAATGGGTATGATCGGTACATCACACTGGATATAGTCTCAAATTAGTCTGCACAACATTCAAATACTAGGAGAGGTCTGTCTGTTAAAAGTGAGGCCATGGGGGAGAAATGGATTAGCATTCCCTGTTTTAGATAAACCTCTGTTCCCCTTGGGGGAAGCAGGTGCAAAACCATAGGTTGGGAGTGACCACAAGGCCAACTTACCAGTTCAAAGGCCGGTGCTATTTACACAGCCGATGGAGACACAATAAAATAGTGTAACAATTGAAGACATTTGGTTCCACCAAGAGCCCATAGATAACATCTCCCTGAACGAATTTACATACAAGTGTCACAAAGCAGCTGGAACAAAGCCTTAGGCTGCAGACATCCTGTGGGCACTGTGTAGAGACCAAATGTTTCAGGAGACACTAAGTTTCACTACTCCAGTAATTAAAGTACGTTTATATCATTAAAAAAGCTCCAAATTAAACTGCAAATATTACTGTTATGTTGTGCTAATGATGTTGGACATAATGATATGAAACATGCGTTGTTTATGACCAAAGTAAGCACCAAAGTTGCCATAAAACGCTTTCTGAACCAATTTGGAGAATACCCATAAATACTGACAACTAGCTGCTTATAAGGGATAATGATTAAAATGCAATAGGTCTTAAAACCAAAGAGAAGATCTTATACTCAACAATAGGATAACATAGGTATTGAAGACACTAGGAAATTTGGTAAAAGACCTAAACTGTTTAGTAATTAAAGTTAAGAGTAATCCTTGGGTTTTAGTCAGTAAAATGGAATGCAGCATGCTTTAAAAACGTTAAAACCGAACAGTACGTTTGTACTGTAAAAATAGTCAAGTCTACCTCTAGATTCAAATGAAAACTCCATATTTGGTGACTCAAAATGGCTGCTATGCGCCTTAGCAAATCAGAATGAGGAATTCCCCTCTGACGTAAGACTTTAGCTCATCCCAAAGGGGAGGAGTAAAGGCTTTAAAACTAGCATGTTAGGTAGAGCGAACAGAACACATACGCTTTTTGAACTCACCACCGGAAGCAGATGGCAAAGCGGCTTTGAGCTGAGAACGAGAACAGGATCTCTTTGTTCCTTAGGGAGAAGACATGACCTCCGAGGAACCACAAGACCATTCTTTTTAATTGTATTTGATTAGTCTGAAACAAATAGACGGTGGCATAGTACCGGGCATATTTGAATCATTGCACAATCCATTTTTCCATTTGAATCAAATGCTTGTTATTTCACTTTTTGAATCTGAAATAAAAGCGGATTTTTTACAGTAGCTTAATTCTCTGCCTCCTCATTGATGCTTCCTACTCTCGCCGCCGTTATAACAAGACTGTGCTGGTCTTTATAAGTAAAAGGGGTTTTAACAGACTGACAAAACACAACACAGGGTACAAGATACATCTGGTTTTTAAAGGTAGAACCATTTACCCCTTTTACTATAATTGGTGCCCTGGCCCTACTCCTGAAGCGCTTTAAGAATTTTTTTTTCGCGGCTGAACGAGCAGTCGGCTCGTGAGAGATCGGCGCCTGGGAGATTCATCACGACAGAATCCTGAAATCTGCGTAAGAGGTGAGTGGATACGGGCCGTGATGAGTGAAAATGTGGGGCGTTCAGTTCGAACTAGGGGTTGTGGGAGAACCCTGCGATGACCTCATGATAATCTCGCCAGGACGGAGGAGCCGTCGGGGAGAGAGATGATGGGGTAGCGGGAGGATGCGTGGCGATCGACAGATCATATAGGGCAGGAGTCAGTTTATAGCGGGGACGTCCCGGCCGGTCACTCGGTAACTGACGGAACCGTGCTGCGCTTTGGCGTGTGGTTCTTGATCGTGGCCACATTCGTTTTTGCGTTCAGGAAGTACGGTACGATACGTCCTGGGATACAGACAGGCCATGTCCTTCCAGGGGCGTATGGTGTGGTGGGTTATTATGTCAAATGCACCCCCTGAGGGCCCATAAGCCCCTGGCCAGGGGGAGAGGGGAGTCCAGTCCACCATTACACTAGAGGTTCCAGTAGTGGGCAGCTTGAATTGCCAGGTCCTAGAACCAGCGCTCTGGGGAGATCTTTTATTTTTAGAGCATTAACTCTGTGGAATGGCCTGCCTCGGAACCTCTGCTGCATTTACAGTAGATTCACTTTTAAAAAGAATCTTAAATTGTTTTTAAATTGTTTTTAACACTGTAAAGTGTTTTTTTGTTTTTGTTTTACACTAATGTAATTTTAGCTATATTAATTGTTACAGTAGGTTCATTATGCATTGTGTGTACTGACTTTTAATAATTTTGTTTTTTTGCAATGGTGATTGTTTTTGTGTTTTTTTGTGTGTGGACCCCAGGAAGACTAGCTGGTTGCTATCGCACCAGCTAATGGGGATCCCTAATAAAATCAAATCTAACGGGGGGGGGGGAGGCAGTCAACTACAACCAACGTGCGAAAAAGGGAGCAGTCACCCTAGAACGCACAGTGCAAGCGGGACCACGTGTGACAGAGCACTCCGTAGTCCACACCCACACACACCTGCTAGCTCACCTGATGGCGGGGTGCAGGAGAGGTCCCGGCCCTCAGGACGGCCTCGGAGACAGAGCCCCCAGTCATGTACATGAGGTAAAACTTAACAAAAGGACCTGGGGGGGACCAGGAGGCCGCAGCGCAGATGTCCTCCACCGAGGCCCCCCCAAACAGGGCAGCCGAGCCCGCCACTCCACGAGTGAGTGTGCCCTGATGCCTGCGGGGGGGAACCTGTCCAGCCAAAGTGTAGCAGAGGGCAATGCCCTCGCACAACCAATGTGACAGGCATTGTTTGGACATCGCCTTACCCGCGTGAGAGCCACCGTAACAAACAAACAGTTGATCGGTAGCCCTGAGATCCTGCGTGCGACTAAGGTAAACCCTCAGTGCACGGACAGGACACAACAGGTGAAGGCTCGCCTCCAACTCACTAGCGTGAGGAGGAGGGTGAAATGCCTGAAGCACAATATCCCTGGAGCGATAAGAGCCCCGGATATTCTTTGGCACAAAGGCCGGATTAGGCCTCAGATTTGCACTGCTATCGGCCCGAATAGACAGGCACTCGGACCGCACCGAGAGAGCACACAGCTCAACCACGCGTTTAGCGGAAGTGATGGCCAGACGGAACGCGGTCTTGAAAGACAGTCGATCCAATGGCGCCTGCTCAAGAGGCTCAAACGGGGCCCCCAACAGCCTTACCAGGACCAGCTCGGAGACAGAGCACGTTCCACAGGCTTGAGACGGCGTGCGCCAAGCAGGAAACATCTCACGAGAGGGTGGCTGAACAGCGTTCTGCCCTCAAAGCCCATATGACAAGATATAGCTGCGGCATATACCTTCACTGTCAAGGCCGACAGCCTATCCAGGATAGACTGGAGGAAGGACAGAACCGAGTCCAGGGGGCATGACACCGGGTCCAGGTCCCCAACCTCACACCACTTCCCTGTGTAAACCGCGGTAGTGGACGGAGCGTGCACGTTCTGGATGGTGTTAACCACAGTAGAGTTAAGACGCATCCCCTCCAGATTCACCCTTTCAGCAGCCAAGCCATTAGAGGCTGCCCCAGAACAGGAGGCAGAAACAGTGTTCCGTGTGCCTGAGAGAGGGCCCGCGGTGACCACGGAACTGGCCACGGCGGGGCCACCAAGAGCTGAATCAGGGCCGGGAACCACACAGCTGTGCCCCGGTCCGGCGCGACCAGGATCAAAGTCCTGCGCTCCTGACGTACCCGCTCCAACAGCTGAGCTATCAGGTGTATGGGGGGGAACGCGTACAGAATCCCGGGCGGCCACGGATACATCGAGAAGGCATCCACTCCCAGAGAGGGGTTGTCCTTCCGACTGACCGAGAACCACAGAGGGCACTGGTAGGACTGACTGCTTGCAAACAGGTCCACCGCGGCCTCCCCGAATCGGTCCCAGACCTGTCTAACTATGTCTGGACGTAGTCCCCACTCGTCCGGGTGGGGACTGCCCCGCAACATCACGTCTGCGCCCACATTCTCCCTGCCGGGGATGTGGAGAGCCCTCAGGCTGCGCAGATTGAGAGACGCCCATAGCCAGAGTTCGACCGCCACCCGGTGGAGACGGGGGGAGCGTACTCCTCCCTGTCTGTTGATATACGACGCCAACGTTGTGCTGTCCATCCTGATCAAAACATGCTCGCCCACCAAACTGTGGCCGAGCTGCTTGAGGACTAAAAGCACTGCAGGAATTCCACCACCTGCCTGGTATGAGACCTGGCGATCTCCTCTGACCGGCTGAGGACCAGAATGTTGTCTAGGTAGAATACAATTTGAATCCCCTGACGACACAGACGCCCCAGCGTGGTCTCCACGCTCTCGGTGGGAGGAGCCAGAGAGTAGCCGAACGGCAGCCTCTGGTACTCGTACGCTATGCCCTGAAACAGGAAGCGTAGGTATTTCCTGTGAGGAGGGAAGATCGGGATGTGAAAATACGCATCCTTCAGGTCTATGGAGGTAAACCAGTCTCTCAGCGCTTAACAGGTGTTTGACGGTCAACATTCTGAACCTTCTCGCCACAATCAACCGATTGAACGCAGACAGGTCCAGTATGGGTCTGACACCTCCCGATTTCTTTGGCACCAGAAAATATCGGGAGTAAATGCCACTCATCGCATCCTCCCATGGGACCACAACGATGGCCTGCTTCGCCACCAGAGAACGAATCTCTTCGGCCAGAGCTGTCACTGCTGTGGACTCTGACAATAGAGTCTGTATCAAACCCAAAAACGGAGGGTGGGGCTGTGCAAACTGTAACACAAGCCCCTCCCTCAGCGTTCTCTCCATCCACGCCGACATATGGCACTTCTGTAGCCATACGTGGTAAAAATCCCAAAGCGTCCCCGCCGTCAACTGGCGCTGGTCCGCTTAGAATCGTAGATAGGTGACCCGGTCCCTCCCGCTGTGCATTGCCAACCGCGTGAGCAAGATGTCTCGCGGGGTCGGGATATCACACCCTGACTCTACCAACGAGGCAATCGCACCCAAGGGGGGACCCCGACAGAAAGGGGCGGTCTGATACGGGGGGAGTGCTCATCACCCCCGGTGAATGAGGTAGTTCCCCCGCTGAGCCTCTTCCCGTAGCTTGCTTGGGATAGCCTGCTCTGCGGCTGGACATGCATGGTGTGTGGTCCCCACGCTGCCCGATAGGGTGAGTCCCTACACACCGTCCCTGTAGTGATATTACTACCACCCAAATTACGCGTGCCTGACTGACCACCGCTGGAAGTCCGGCCGGGGGAGGCCTTAACGTAATACCCGGCCTGGCGAGGGAAACCCGTGCTGCGACCTCCTGGGCCTAGGGTTCCCACTCTGACAAAAAAATTTAGATACAGGGAACCCTGCTCCGTCGTCACATACAACACCAGGCTCACCAAACGCACACACAGGATGTGTGGTGCGGGAGCCTCCTGACAGTACAACATTCTCATAGACAGACCCAGGCCTAGCCAGCAGCTGGGTGTCAGCCCCTGTCTTCATGAGAAGCAACATGTGGGGCCGCTTGCGCTTCACTGGAAGAACACGGCCTGCAGCCAGAGGGGCCACAACAGAGCCCTGAATCCCGTTGTGTAGTATCAAACGCTTTCTGCAGGTCAATCAGAACCATGCCAGTTCGGATGCCACAGTCCATCTGGGTTTGAATATGGTCAGTGAGATCAATCAGGTAAGCATCCGTAGAATACCCAGGGCGAAAGCCAGACTGGAATTGATAAAAGAGATCAGTCTGTTTAAGAAAATCTGATATTTGATTAAATATGACCTTCTCAAGAACTTTGGAGATGACGCTGAGAATAGAAACTGGACGATAGTTTCCCTCGTTTGTCCCATCTCCTATTTTGTGTAGTGGAACCACTCTGGCACATTTTAAGTCGTCGGGTACGATACCCTGTTTCAGTGATAGGTTGATGATATGTGTTAGAGGTTCACTAATCTGGTTTGCTCCGTCTTTGATAAACCTCACTGGTAAGCCGTCTATTCCAGTAGCTTTGTCCTTGCCTAGGGTATTGTTTTTCTACCAGAGCCATGTCCACTGGTTGTAATTTGAAGGAATCCTGTGCAACCTTATCTGAATAATAATTAAATATATGACTACTACCAAACTGTCCAGTGGGTTCGGGTAACTTCTTCACAAGCGTTGATGCCACTGTAGTTAAAAAAATCATTGCATTTTTGTGCCACCCTTGCACTGTCAAAGCCAATTTCATTATCAATATCCAACCCAATTTTTGAAGAAGCTGAACAATTGTTTCTAATGGGAGCCCCCAGATTTTTTTAAGTTTTCCAAAGTTCTTTGGGGGAGTTTTTCACTTCTTGGAATTTTGTTTTTTAGTATTCCGTTTTGGTCTTTTTTACCAGGCTGGTTACTCTATTTTGCATGTGTCGATACTCATCGAATAGAGCTGACTCCAGTCTTCAGACTGCAATAGTTGTTTGACATTTTCCAGGTTGTACTTTTTCATTGTGCTGTGTTTGCCTATCTGGCTGTGACAGATCTTTCTTGTGCAGTATGTGACAAAATGGTCACTGATTCCTAAAGGTAGCACCCCAGATTGAAATTTTTTCTTTGTCAGATGACAAGATCAGGTCAATGATAGATCTGCTAGTCTTAGTAATTCTGGTAAAATCATCAATCAATTGTGTAAAATCAAAAACTGAGCAAAAATTCATAAAATCTGCAAGTAGACCATTGTTTAAATGACTAGTTGGTGTGAGTGAGGGCTGTGGGTGTGGGTCATGAGCAGATAATAGGGACTCTTAAAGTTATACGTGAAACGAATAACCACAAAACTGCTTACGCAGACGTTTTAGGAGAAGGGGACAAATAAACAACACAAAACAACCTTTACAGGTGAAAGCCTCAAAGTGAGTATTTAAGAAAATAAGTAAAGTCCAAAAAAACAGGACGACACTCATTAAAGAGTTATTGTAGAAAGAATAGATAAGCCACAAAGGCAACTCCTAAAAACAGAGTTTATATTGAAAACATAAAACAATAAACCTCCACCAAGGACAGTTCCAAAAGAACAAAAGAAAACACTACCAGGGCAGCACTACACTTAAATATAATGAGCCTGACCAAACGTATAGCCAGCACAAGGAAATTAATTAGCAGTTGACACTGCGAGATCCAAACTTAAATAGACTCAACATGGCCATAGGCACAGCTGCACTGCATCAGGTGCAATCAAGCCCACACACCTGCCGACCCATGAGGCAATTAACCACAGGGACCAGGGATTGACAGCTATCCCTCACAGAGAGGTGAAATAAAGCAAAAATAGACAGCTGTCCCTCACAGAAAGGTGAAATAAGGCAAAAACCATGATAATTGGGATGCTAGATCCTTATGTGAAACACTGATTTACCTTACCTTGCTACCTCGCTATCTTTTTTATCTTTTGTATGCTCGCTTATGCCTGTATTTTTCACTGTTGTGAAGCACTTTGAACGGCAACTTCTGTATGAAAAGTGCTATACAAATAAAGTTATTATTATTATAATGTATACTGTTCTGAGGCCAAATATTATTCATAATGTATACTGTTCTGTGGCCAAATAATTTACCATAACCATGTAAATGAACCCTTACGTTGTTTTAGTGAAGTAAATAGACATTTGCCATGTTATTCTGACAGTGAGTCAAAATGGCCTATAGGAAATCCTGCTACCTGATAGAACCACAGTTGTAATATTACAACATTTCAATAAAACCTTAAATCTTTCTTTTTTTTAACACTATATATATTTTTGCAAGTAGAAATATATCCGGGCCTTGCAGGGTTAAAGCTACTGGTGCCTCTGGGAGTCTGTGGGAGACCTTTGTTGCACGGGCAGAGCTTAGCTCTATTTCTGCTCCATTTAAACTGATCAAACTGTAATGATGTGATCACATTCAAAATGTATATGAATTAATGATATATCAGGGGGTGATAATGTTACCCAGTGATTTAGTGTAGAGGGAGAAGAGCAGGGGTCCTAGGTCCTAGGGTTATCGACACGTATGGCAGTAGTGACCAATGTGTCAAAACTGTCTGGAGATCCCACAACCGCCAATGCATCTTTAACCTGATCAGATAATGCATTGGTGAACAAAGTAATGAGTGGCCCCTCTGGCCAGCCTGTAGCCCCAGCCAGTGTTCTGAAAGCAATGGAAAACTCAGCTATACTACTGATGCCCTGGTGCATGCGAGTCAGTCTCATGGTGACCTCTTTATCATAGAGTTCATGATCACCATTTCATTCATGAGTCTCTGTGAGTCATTTAACACTGGAGCCTGAGCCCGTATGAGTGGAACAGCCCAATCGAGGGCGGGTCCCTCCAACAGAGATAGGATTAGAGCAACACGTGAATCCTCAGACTGAAAACGAGAAGGCTGGGCTCTGTAAACTTTCTGGCATTGTGCCAGAAAACCTCTGCATTTACCAGACTCCCCGCTAAAGCGCGAGGGGAGCTGAACTTTAGCCTCACAAGGAAATGGCTGGGGTACTGTGTGTTGTGCTTGAGGGACGTTAGGAGATATTTGGGAAGATACTTGTGCATTGGCTATGCTGTCAGCCAGATTACGCATGGAACCTTCCATCTTGCACAACCCTTCATACATCTCCCCACGCTGTATCACCATGAGGGCTTGTTGCTCTTGTAATTGTTTGATAGCTTCCATAGAACAGTATTATCCGCTGACCCATTCATGGCTAATTCATTCTGTGAGGGCTGTGGGTGTGTGTGTGGGTCCTGAGCAGATAAAAGGGACTCTTAACCCTTTAATCACCAAGGACGACTTTAGACGTCATTGCTCGCCATGCTTAATCTGCCAATGACGTCGTACAGCGTCTTTGAGATCAATATTTAAAAAATCTGTCATGGCAATCATATTTAACCCACGGAGACTTGACGGGTGCTGTAGAACTCCTCTCAACTCTCCAACAGTGCAAGACCGCCATCTGGTGGCCGATCGGCGAGGTGCCAAAACCGGAAGTGAGCGGCCGGAAGTGGTCCGGACTCCAGCTTGATACACTGGATAGCGATCCGTTGCCAATAACCCGATAAACAACATGATTTGGACGTATATAGTATTATACAACCTGGAACTGGACCAACAAGATCGACATCCCATAATAACGAACTTTCTGCTCCATGCTGATCGCCCAACGCTACGAGGAAGCTGCGGTGAGTTTCAGCGTGTTTGATTATTATTATACATATAAACTGCTCTGATCAACATATCACCCATACTACATAAATGATTTAACGTCGGCCACAGACTTATAAACCCCCCCCCGGTCACCAGCAGATGATGAGGCATGACGTTTAGGACCTTGTACAATTGAAATTTTTAATCTGACGTCAATCAGTATCAAACTACATTTGATGATCTAATATATGTATTTATGCCTATATCTCACGTTCTGCAGAATGCTGCAGAAAACGATAACATATTTATACTTTAGACCGTATTTTAGTATGAATATGTGAATGAAAAAGTAGAACGTTGCTACATCCTAAACGATAGATACTTGACGTTGAATGGCCATAGTAATGTCAATTTAGCAATACAATTTAAAAAGTTATAGCCCTGCAAAGAAGGGGAACATCTCCATAGACAAATATAGCTGGCAGAGGATGGTATAAGGATTAGATGGATATAAGCGTGGCAGAGAAAGGGTTAAAGTTATACGTGAAACGAATAACCACAAAACTGCTTACGCAGATGTTTTAGGAGAAGGGGGAAAATAAACAACACAAAACAACCTTTCAAAGTGCGTATTTAAGAAAATAAGTAAAGTCCAAAAAAACAGGACGACACTCATTAACACTTTGAATGCCCATCACGAGATTTCTCGTGTTATCAGCCCGCCTCCTGAATGCCCATCACGAGAATTCTCGTTTTATTTTTTTTATTAGCAATCTGAATTCATATTTCATAAACCGAGTCTACCGTTGGGAAACCAGCCCCACTAGGCGCTCAGATGTGAAAAAGCGCCCCCTATCGTCTCCCAGATGGTAATGCACCCTTTTGGATTGGACTCAATGAAAATGAATGAGAAAAAAAAACTCCTGAATCCACGGTGGTGTAGTGGTTAACACTGTCGCCTCACAGCAAGAAGGTCCAGGGTTCGATTCCCGCTTGGGGACCAGGTTTCCATGATGCCAGGTACCCAGGTGGGGTATCTCCCAGGCCTTTCTGTGTGGAGTTTGCATGTTCTCCCCGTGCTCGCAAGGGTTTCCCCCCCGATAAGATAAAACCCAATGGAAAAACATGCACAACAACAGATCGCTAACGCTGTGGCGTCCTTGACGAAGACGGACAGGAGCACTTGGATTGGTCCCCTGGCGTGGCTCACGTTGATGCCTGTCTGCTCCTGGCTGCCCTTGGGGGGGAAGGACGACAGGATGGGTTAATCGCAGAGACAAATCGCATCGGCGATCCTAAAAAGACAATGCGTGCGTGTGTGTTCCGGTGTGTGTGCTAAACTAACCGCTGTGTGTACCACTAAAAACATTGAGTGTCGTTGCATGCCGAATAAAGACCTCTCTCTCTCTGCATTTTACTTCTCACGCATGTAACCGGAGCCGATCAGATTCATTGTGGACCCTCAGAACAGCGTGTAATATGTCTTTACAGTACGTAGCATTGGATCAATAAAAGGATAGATTTTTGGAATGGCGATCAGGAATTGGAATAATCTTTTTGGATACCATCTGATCTCAGGTAAGGAATCTATTTTACCAGTCTTAGGATAATCAGACCCGTTTTCACAGAGATATAAGCTTTTCCCCTATGTGTGATATGGCTGTTTGACTGTGCGAGCGATCAGGAACTAAGAGAATCGATTTTCAGCTTGCGGCACCAGCGTGCATACGTACACATATACTATCGATAATCTAGCGTTTATTTGAAAACTATTCATAAATAGGCCGAAAAATGACAACGTTCTAGAATATTACAGTATAGGGCGTTTATCACAGAATCTTTTTTTCCCCTTGAAAACAAGGGCTTTTCAAAATGCTATAAAACGGAAATGAACCGATAAAAAAACAATCCGCTTCGACAATGTTGACTGGAAAATTAGTCATTGATAAGCGACGGGCAGATTAGACACATAGCCATAATTTAAAACATAGATTAGGCGATATTAACGTTAACATTGAAGTGGATGGTGGGCATTCAAGCACTAAATGTGCGCCCCCTGCTGGGCAATGAACGTTTTAAAGAGGTATTGTAGAAAGAATAGATAAGCCACAAAGGCAACTCCTAAAAACTGAGTTTATATTGAAAACATAAAACAATAAACCTCCACCAAGGGAGTTATGTGCAAAGGACAGTTCCAAAAGAACAAAAGAAAACACTACCATAAATGACTCAGCCTCTATAAAGTAAAGTGTAAACTAAGCCAGTAGCCGAAAACAAGATGGCTACAAAAGAAGGCTAAATGCTGAATAGGGCAGCAGTGGCGTCGTTAGCCCTGGGCTTCCGGGGCTTTAGCCCCGGACCTTTTTCTCCTAGCCCCGGACATTAAAAAAATGTACTTTTTTTTATTTATTTTTTTTTTTTTTTTATGTCAGTATCCCCATTGTATGTGCTGAATGTTTGTTAGTGTTTGGTATTTTTTGTTGGTTTTTAGTACTTTTAATCAATTTTTAGTAAGTAGTTTTCATTTGATCCTATATATCATTCTTTCATTCACCGATTTGTGGACTTGAAGATGTGCACTTTAACACAGCAGCACCTGGAGCCATCCATACCCATGTCCAGTGTCCACTGACAAAGACATGCTCATGATACTGTGATAAACTATAATAAGCTTTAATCGAACCCTGGTTCATTTCCTCGGATAGTCCGGTTGGTTTGGGGTGGTGTGAAAGCTCATTCACTCTTGCAAGTGAACCCTGCTACGGTTCATTTGAGATGTGAATGCAAAGCGGACCAAAGGCAGGAAAAGACCCAAAAATCGAATATTTTTTTTATGAGAAGACTGAAACATAATTATAATGAAACACACAATAGTTTTTTTTCGATTGCTTAAGCATGATTTTGAAAACGGGGCCCGATGTTTCAAAACACACAATTAGCACAACCACACACACAATTATCAGAACACCTCAGATCCTTTGCTAAATTAAACACTTGTCAAAACCATACACTAATTTATAAAAACTACATTTTGTTACCATATGAAACACACGTTTCATATGACTCAATTCTGTTTGAACCAGTTACACACACTGCTGTGCTTAACCTAAAACACATTTCTACTTCTCAGTGATTAGAGTACTGTAAGTGAAGTATGCAGAGAATGTGCAAATATACAATAAATTCACCAAACACTACACAAGACCAATGCTGTAGAGTAGACTGATGAAAATATAATTTATTTATCTACATATACCCAAATCAATGATGCAGACTGCTAAAAAAAAACATTTTCTCTCCATATACCCAAATCAATGATGCAGACTGATGAAAATATAAATGTTCTCTCCATATAACCAAATCAGTCAACATTTCAACATGGAGAATCACAACAAAACATGTCCCAGTTTTCATGCTACTATGTGCATAACACTGTAAGCTCAGCAAATATCAGACAACCATAAAATACTGTATCCAGTACAGGTTAAAATTACAGTAAAACAAAAACAATTTTGAAAAAATGTAAATAGAGTACAGAAAATACTAGACATTATCTCTTTGCCTATGGATCTGGCAAGATAATTTTTTGTTGTGATTCTCCATGTTGACATGTTGACTGATTTGGGAAAATGGGAGAAAATGTATATTTTCATCAGTCTGCATCATTGGTTGTCTTGTGTAGTGTTTGGTGAATGTATTGTATATTTTCACGTTATCTGTGTACAGTACTTCACTCTCTTTCCATTTTGGTTGAAGACAGGTGAACTCACCTGCTGCATTTTTATAGTGCTTAAACCTGATTGGTGTATCTACAATTAAGCAATGGTGTGTTTGTGCATCTGATGGCTGTGTTTAACCAATTGGCTCATATGTGTGGTAATTTGACATTCTGTGTCTAAAGTAATGGAAGTGTGTTTAGTGTTTTGCAAATCACTGTGTGTATTGTTTTGCAAAAAGTGTGAGGCTGACATTGTGCTTATAGGGGTGCAAATCTGGGCCTACGTTTTGCTCCTTGAGTGTAAGGTTTTGATAATTGTGTAATACTTTTGATTTGAGTGTTTATGCAATTGAAGAAAACTGTAAAGACTAGAGATGAACTGTTTATTTCTTTTGTACATAGGCTGTGCATAATGTTTGTTTGTTTGTTTGTTTGTTTATTTGCTTATGTGTATGATTCTTAACTGTTTTTATTTTGTTATTGGTGTATATGTGTGTATGTATGTACAGTATATGTATATATATTATATATATGTATATATATGTGTATATATGTATATTTGTACTCCTGTTGGGGCCTCTTGGACCAGATCAATGTTTTATCTGGCAAAATAAAGGTTAAATAAATAAATAAGAAACTGATGATTTGGTCCTGTTAACTTTGAATTTTCTATGGGAACTGCCCAGATCCCTCTCATGGACATGGACCTCACTTTGAGAACCTCTAATGATTCAAGTTCTTCAGTATTCATCTCTAATTAAAAAAAAGGGGGGGGGGGGGGGAACCCCCCTCCACCCCCCCGGGCTGAAGCCCCCAATGTTTTCTAACCCTAAAAACGCCCCTGGGCAGCACTACACTTAAATATAATGAGCCTGACCAAACGTATAGCCAGCACAAGGAAATTAATTAGCAGTTGACACTGCGAGATCCAAACTTAAATAGACTCAACATGGCCATAGGCACAGCTGCACTGCATCAGGTGCAATCAAGCCCACACACCTGCCGAACCGACCCATGAGGCAATTAACCACAGGGATCAGGGATTGACAGCTATCCCTCACAGAGAGGTGAAATAAAGCAAAAATAGACAGCTGTCCCTCACAGAAAGGTGAAATAAGGCAAAAACCATGACAATTGGGATGCTAGATCCTAATGTGAAACACTGTGATTTACCTTACCTTGCTACCTCTCTATCTTTTTTATCTTTTGTATGCTCGCTTATGCCTGTATTTTTCACTGTTGTGAAGCACTTTGAACTGCAACTTCTGTATGAAAAGTGCTATACAAATAAAGTTATTATAATGTATACTGTTCTGAGGCCAAATATTATTCATAATGTATACTGTTCTGTGGCCAAATAATTAACCATAACCATATAAATGAACCCTTACGTTGTTTTAGTGAAGTAAATAGACATTTGCCATGTTATTCTGACAGTGAGTAAAAATTGCCTATAGGAAATTCTGCTACCTGATAGAACCACAGTTGTAATATTACAACATTTCAATAAAACCTTAACATGTTTTCTTTTTTTAACACTATATATATTTTTTGCAAGTGGAAATATATCCGGGCCTTGCAGGGTTAAAGCTACTGGTGCCTCTGGGAGTCTGTGGGAGACCTTTGTTGCACGGGCAGAGCTTAGCTCTATTTCTGCTCCATTTAAACTGATCAAACTGTAATGATGTGATCACATTCAAAATGTATATGAATTAATGATATATCAGATGGCTTGCTCTCACTGCACATCTGCTTCTCTCCACACCTCCTCTCCGCCTCGGCACCTGATTGACAGACGAGCACAGCAGAGGTGGGACCTGCGGACTGGGGCTGTGCAAGTTCATCTGAACTGATAAAATCCTAATCATGGGCACAAAACTCACTACAGGAACTATGTCCACCATTACGAATAAAAGGATGTCTGTCATCTTATTGATCGTGATGTTCTTTCGCCAGAAATGCGTGCGTTCCATAGACTGTAAAAACAAGTGTGTTTGTAATTGTGAAGTAGCGCTGGCTCTCTCTCTATTTCTCTCTCTCACACCGTCCTTCTCTGACTCCTCTTTCTATCTTTCTCTCTCTCAGGTTCTTGTCCAATGGCAATACGCAATTACAACTATTCAAACTAATGACAATAAAAAGCTGCTCTGATTAAAGGTGAAAGTGGTATGTTGTCCAGTTATGCTGCTCTGACTAAAGGTTATGTTAAAGTGGTACAGTATGTGGTCCAGTTATTCTGCTGTGACTAAATGTTGTGTTAAAGTGGTATGTGGTCCAGTTATGCTGCTGTGACTAAATGTTGTGTTAAAGTGGTATGTGGTCCAGTTATTCTGCTGTGACTAAATGTTGTGTTAAAGTGGTATGTGGGCCAGTTATGCTGCTGTGACTAAATGTTGTGTTAAAGTGGTATGTGGTCCAGTTATGCTGCTGTGACTAAATGTTGTGTTAAACTGGTATGTGGTCCAGTTATGCTGCTGTGACTAAATGTTGTGTTAAAGTGGTATGTACGCAGAGGTGTGGACTCGTGTCACATGACTTGGACTCGAGTCAGACTCGAGTCACGAATTTGATGACTTTGGACTTGACTTGACCAAAACAAAAAAGACTTGCAACTCGACTTTGACTTTAACACCAATGACTTGTGACTTCACTTGGACTTGAGCCTTTTGACTTGAGAAAATTTGATACATTCCCCCATGCCCAACGATTAAAAATTATGTTATTAACACTTTGATCGCCATGGTTAAATTCATAATTTACCATCCCTAGCCAGCTATATTTGTCTATGGAGAAGTTCCCCTTCTTTGCAGGGCTATAACTTTTTAAATTCTATTACTAAATTGACATTATTATGGCCCATTCAATGTCCTATATCTATTGTTCAGGGTGTAGCAACGTTATACTTTTTCATTCACATATTCATACTAAAATACGGTATAAAGTATAAGTATGTTTTTATCGTTTTCTGCAGCTTTCTCCAGAACTTGATTTATAGCCCCAAATGCATTATATTGATGATCAAATACAGTTTGGTAGCGATCGGTGCCAGATAAAAAATGTCAACTGGAGGTACTTCTAGAAGTTACTACGTATGATCTGATGTTGACCGGATGGGCGGGGGGTCGTTTATAATTCCGTGGGCAACGTTATATCATTCATCTAGTGTGGGTCATATGATCATCAGAGCAGTTTATATCGAACACGGTAATAATAAACGCTGAAACTTACCCCAGTCTCCTCGGGCCGTTGGGCGATCAGCTTGGAGTAGACAGTTTTCTATTATGGGATGTTGATCTAGATTAACCATTTCCAGGTTGTATAATACTATATACGTCCAAATAACGTTGTTTATTGAGTTAGGGCGAGCGATTGATTATCCAGTGTGTCGAGATGGAGTCCTGCTAACGATCGCGAGTGCCCGGACGAAATATGGGTGAGCACTTCCTGTTTGGCGCATCACTTCCTGTTGGGCGATCTGCTGATCGGCCACCAGATGGCGCTCTTGAACCGTTAGAGAGTTGAGTGGAGCTCAGCAGTATATCTCAGGTCCCCGGAGGAGAAATATGATTTCGATCACAGATTTTTTAAATATTGATATCAAAGACGTGTTACGTCGTCTTCGGCAGAATGAGCATGGCGGGCAATGACGAGTTTCGGCGTTTCCGGCGATTAAAGTGTTAAATGTGCCGTGAATTAATTCATTTCCAGCGAATATACACTTCATTCACGCAGCCGGCTCCTGTCCAAGTGGGAAGACAATATGTTGGTTATTGTTATCCTACCTTTAAAATGGATATGGTGATCCTTATACATTTTTTCCTGAACTGGTTTTCTCAAGCAGCTCTTGCCCAAATGTATCTAGTTGTGAGACTAACCCTGATTCTGAATATTATGACATTTATAGAAATTAGATTATGTTTTGCCAACAAGTTGATAATGATTTTTTTTGGTGAAGCGCATATTATGACTTGTTTAGGACTCGAAACTCAAAGGGACTTGGGACTTGTCAGTCTTGACTTGGGACTTGACTCGGGACTTGCGTGTCTTGACTTGGGACTTGACTTGGGACTTGAGTACCAATACTTGAGACTGACTTGAGACTTGCAAAACAATGACTTGGTCCCACCTCTATGTAGTCCAGTTATGCTGCTGTGACTAAATGTTGTGTTAAAGTGGTCTGTGGCCCAGTTATGCTGCTGTGACTAAATGTTGTGTTAAAGTGGTCTGTGGTCCAGTTATGCTGCTGTGACTAAATGTTGTGTTCAAGTGGTCTGTGGTCCAGTTATGCTGCTGTGACTAAATGTTGTGTTCAAATGGTATGTGGTCCAGTTATGCTGCTGTGACTAAATGTTGTGTTAAAGTGGTATGTGGTCCAGTTATGCTGCTGTGACTAAATGTTGTGTTAAAGTGGTCTGTGGTCCAGTTATGCTGCTCTGATTAACACTTTCGCGACCACTGGGCTGAGTCTAATTAATGGCAAGAGGACTGTGGCTTTTTGTACAGCTAAATCTATACTTTATAGTATTGCTATCTGTCCATTCTCATTGTCAATTGAGTTCATAAACCGTCCCTTCAAAATGGCTTAAAGAAAAAAAAATACACCAATAGGTTCTCATTTTATAGCGCCGTGAATATAAGCTTTAAGGGCTAGTATATTTTCTGGAAGGCTAGATAAATGGCTAATAGCTGCTAACGTTATATCCAATGGCATTTCCGTTTTACAGATGCTACAGAAATAACTAAAACTGCATTATGATCGGGACTGTCCCACAGCATGTATGCATGAAAGGGGGGGGGGGGGGGGGCAGGGGACGTAGTTTATTATTATTGATTACCAATAACAGTGCCACAACTAACTAGCCACATACGCTGGTCGGCTGGTTGAGTATCATAGCAAGCTCTGATCGGGCTGTAATTTACGTGGAAAAGATCTTACCATGAGCCGGTGGGATACCCCCGAGCATTTCCCCATTATCAATCGCCATCTGGTAGATCGATATGTACATTGGCTGATGATAAATCCCCTTATTGCATGCGATTCGAAACGTAATCCAAGCTACAGGATGCTGATTCAGAATCCGGCTACTAAAAATCTCCATTGAAAGGGGGAAAAAAAAGTGATCCGTTCACCCACAGGGCACATTGCAGTAGCGGATATGGCCGGTATTGCACATTGTAGAATTCATAGTATTGAAAATCGCGCGCACACACACACACACACACACACACACACACACACACACACACACACACACACACACACACACACACACACACACACACACACACACACACACACACACACACACACACACACACACACACACACACACACACACACACACACAGGCGGCACGGTGGTGTAGTGGTTAACACTGTCGCCTCACAGCAAGAAGGTCCAGGGTTCGATTCCCGCTTGGGGACCAGGTTTCCATGATGCCAGGTACTCAGGTGGGGTATCTCCCAGGCCTTTCTGTGTGGAGTTTGCATGTTCTCCCCGTGCTCGCAAGGGTTTCCCCCCCGATAAGATAAACCCAATGGAAAAACATGCACAACAGATCGCTAACGCTGTGGCGTCCTTGACGAAGATGGACAGGAGCACTTGGATTGGTCCCCGGGGCGCGGCTCACGTTGACGCCCTATCTGCTCCCGGCTGCCCATGGGGGGAAGGACAACGGGATGGGAAAAGTGCAGAGAGACATTTCATCGGCGACTCAGTGCATG
>NC_140184.1:7965249-8000249 GCF_963971535.1 Notolepis coatsorum | reverse complement strand
AGAGATATGCTGCCAGACGCGCACACGCACACACACGCACACACACACGCGCACACACGCACACACGCGCACACACGCACACACGCACACACGCACACACACACACACACACACACACACACACACACACACACACACACACACACACAGACTGTGATTTGTCATGCAACGCCAGACACAGTTACGGGTGCATGGACACACACACACACACACACACACACTTTGTAACGTGTGTCGAGTGCCGCACAAAAGGGAGTCTGAATCTGACTAAATTGTATCTCAAAAATGTGTCTTACCCCTTTAGCACGACCTCTGACCTCTGAATGGAATGGCACAGAACTGTAATGTACCTTACACAGAACCTGATGCAGTAAACAAAGCTAATTCATAATAACTTCAACCTTTTTGCAACAGGTCACTTCCATTGCCACGGCCCCCCAATTGGCATGAACACACACACACACCTCCACGCACACACACACCTTCACTCACACACACACACAACCTCCACGCACACACATGACCTCCATGGACACACACACACACACCTTCACTCACACACACACAACCTCCACGCACACACACACCTTCACACACACACACACACACACACACACACACACACACACACACACACACACACACACACACACACACACACACACACACACACACACACACACTAACACACTCACACACAGACACAGCTGATTGCATAATCTCTCCAGGCGCCTTGTGGAGATAACAACACATCAGCACAATACAGGCTGTATTTCTAGCTGAGACCAGCAGATCTGTAGGTCAGTCTGTCAGTTGATCCACCAGAATTTCAACACCCTCTAGCGGCCACAGGTTTCGCCCGAGGAGGCTGAGATTTGTGTGTGAATGAAGGTGTGTGTGTCTGTGCATGGAGGTCATGTGTGCGTGGAGATCGTGTGTGTGGGTGGAGGTGTGTGTGTGTGTGTGTGTGTGTGTGTGTGTGTGTGTGTGTGTGTGTGTGTGCGTGTGCGTGTGTGCGTGCGTGCGTGTGTGTGTGTGTGTAAGTGAAGGTGTGTGTGCGTGGAGGTTGTGTGTGTGTGAGTGAAGGGCCCTATTCCCCGTACCTGGTTCAACTAAGTCGATCAAAAGTCCCATTATCCAGATTCAATTAACCCTATGTTTGAATCCGGGCTTTCCCTGTTCCTCGAATGCTGATTCAGTCTCGTTAATTCGAACCAGACTTGATACTCAGGATAATTGCGCGTGGCCGCCTCACCTGAAAAGACAGCAGGTGTCGATCGCAGAAATCCTGATTTTCTAACGGCATTGATTGATTGATTTAAAACTTTATTAAAAGATTGCAGAATGGGTACAATACAGTATGGCTCAATAGCCTTGTCGACAAGTTAAATGCATAATATATAGGCTAATTTTAAGTCCCTCATTACCCCAATCAATCAGATTATATTTCTTTAAATGTGCCTGCTGTCATGTTAATCACCTTCTTGTTCATCATCAGATAACACTAACAGTGCTTGAACAGATAAATGCATTTTCTCAAATGCATTCATCAAAACGTCAAAGGCTTGCAATTGCTCATTAATTTTCTCAAGTCACGTCCACGTCATCAAATCAAACAGCGCATCTCCTCAAACATTTTAATCCCAGTTACAATATCACAATAACGTGAGTGACAGTGACAATTCAACAATCCACATATTCAGATTCGTCGTAATTCATATCCACAATCCACGCATGAAGACTTCAATTTAATGCTTGAATGAAGCAAAATCCAGGCGCTCCGTTAAACCTCCACAGCGGAGAATATGAAAGGAATCAGAGCCAAACAAGCTCTAGGTTTCATTCATTAAAAACATCCCAGCGGGATTCACATTTGCAATGCTGCGCGTTATTAAAATAACCACATAATGCGTATATCGCACCTCGTGAGCGTCGTATATATAACGTGACTTATTTAGGACAAAGTAAATTTAGTATCAGCATTTTAGGTCTATTATTTTACATTTCAAAAGCCCCCTCTAGAAAAACGAAGCACAAAAACACAATTCAGAATGGTATAGACTGTGAGAATTATTTCAGGAAGCGAGCTGGCATTTATTTGCGAGGGTGTGGCCATGGTTTATCCAGCTAACTGAACTAAACTCTGCCCTCGACCAGGTTCAAACTTTTTGATCTGTTGTCATAGTGATTTAGACAATCGAGCGTCGGGGAACGGAAAGGTCTGGCTTAAGTCAAGCTATGCTGAAAATTATCCGGCTAACTCAGTTAGCCAGGTACGAGGAACAGGGCCAAGGTGTGTGTGTGTGTCTGTGCATGGAGGTCATGTGTGTGCGTGGAGGTCAAGTTTCAAGTTTCAAGTTTCTTTAATAGTTGTCATACAGAAGTACAGAATACTTTCATACAAAATGCTTCTTACTGTTACGCTCCAGAGACTGTGCTAGACAAGATAGTATCAAATAACATAGTATAGCATGTAATTTAGAAGTAGAAAAGTAGAAAATGAGGTCACAGTGTTCAGTATAGACATATGTACAATGTTCGATGCAGAATAGACGTAACTGAGTTACCATATAATATACAATACTATGCAGTGTACTAATGTACAGTACTATATAGTGCAAAGCAGAAATGGGATGAGGTACAATTTAGGTACAATTTACAGTAAGGTGTACGAGTTGTAGTGCAATCCTTCATCAATAAATATAAAGTGTGGGGAGTGGGTGCTACAGTGTGTTTGTTTAAAGTGAGTGTGTGCTATAAAGTGTGTGGGGTGGGTGCTACAGTGTGTTTGTTTAAAGTGAGTGTGTGCGTGTGGATGTGTGTGCTATGTGCGTTTGATGGTTGTTGTTGTGTAGTGTTCATTGTTCGTTTAGCAGCCTGATGGCCTGGGGATAGAAGCTTCTTCTTAGTCTTTCTGTGCTCGCCTTGAGACTCCGGTATCGCTTGCCTGACCGCAGCAGTTCAAAGAGGCAGTTGTTCGGGTGACTGGAGTCTTTAATGATTCTCTTAGCCTTGCCCCTGCAGCGCTTGTTGTAAATGTTCTGGAGGGTGGGGAGCCCCCCTCCAATTGTGCGTTCGGCTGAACGTGTCACTCTTTGTAGTCTGCTTCGGTCTTGTGCAGTGCTATTCCCAAACCAGGAGGTGATGTTGCCAGTCAGGATGCTCTCTATTGTACATGAGTAGAAGTTCTTAAGGATCTTCTGACTGACTTGGAACTTCCTTAGGCGCCTGAGGAAGTAGAGGCGTTGTCGTGCCTTCTTCACAACACTGTCAATGTGTGTGGTCCATGTCAAGTCCTCGGATATGTAGGCTCCGAGGTACTTAAAGCTGTTGACTCTCTCAACCGGTGCCCCGTCGATGCTGAGGGGGCTGTAGTCCTTGACCCCCGACCTCCTGAAGTCCACAATCATCTCCTTTGTTTTGCTGACGTTCAGGGAGAGGCTGTTTTCCTGGCACCATCCCGCCAGGACCTTGACCTCTTCCAGGTAGGCCCTCTCGTCGTTGGCAGAGATCAGGCCCGTGTGTGTGTGTGTGAGTGAAGGTGTGTGTGTGTCCGTGGAGGTGTGTGTGGTTTCATGCCAATTGGGGGGCCGTGGCAATGGAAGTGACCTGTTGCAAAAAGGTTGAAGTTATTATGAATTAGCTTTGTTTACTGCATCAGGTTCTGTGTAATGTACATTACAGTTCTGTGCCATTCTATTCAGAGGTCAGAGGTCGTGCTAAAGGGGTAAGACACATTTTTTAGATACAATTTAGTCAGATTCAGACTCCCTTTTGTGCGGCACTCGACACACGTTACACAGTGTGTGTGTGTGTGTGTCCATGCACCCGTAACTGTGTCTGGCATTGCATGAAAAATCACATTGATTCATGCTGTGAATACACTAAATGTGAGAGAGAGAGAGAGAGAGAGAGAGAGAGAGAGAGAGAGAGAGAGAGAGAGAGAGAGAGAGAGAGAGAGAGAGAGAGAGAGAGAGAGAGAGAGAGAGAGAGAGAGAGAGGGTAGACAAGGGGAAAAATCAGGCCGGAGGGAGGGTCTGAAGAGTAATGCTCACCACCAGACAAAGGAAAGTGTGTGTGTGCAGAGACACTGACAGAGAGAGAGATTAGTGGGAGAGAGAGAGACAGAGAGGGAGAGGGGGTAATAGATGGAGAGAGCAATATAGAGAAAAAGAGACAGAGCGAGAGAGAAAGAGAGAGGGATGGAGTAATAGATGGACAGACCGATAGACAAAAATAGTGAGAGAGAGAGAGAGAGAGAGAGAGAGAGAGAGAGAGAGAGAGAGAGAGAGAGAGAGAGAGAGAGAGAGAGAGGTTAAACAGAGCAGGATTAAACCAAAGAAGAGGGCAGACTTAATTGAAGTTCATTAAAGATAAATGACTTTGAGCATTTCTAAGCTAAATTAATGAGATGATTTGAAAGATGAGTCTTAATGGGCTAAATAAATCTATTTATAGCCACATTGCATGACTGTGGGGAAGTGCGTGTGCATGTTTGTGTGTGCGTGCGTGTGTGTGTGTGTGTGTGTGTGTGTGTGTGCGTGTGTGTGTGTGTGTGTGTGTGTGTGTATATATGAATGGAAAGGAAGAACATTCCGGAGGATAAATGATCACCCCATCGCTTGGAAAAAGCGTGCAAAATATACAAACCAATACATATGTATAATAAATAACGCCAAAGTCCCGTGACCAAAAGCCATTAGAGCTATTGATTTGACTGGTTCCACTCTTTCAGAACTTCTATCAGACCCTCATTAGGAACCTGATTGCCTCTGTACGAATAAACCTCACACTTAAAAATGAATTACACTTCTATTGACTCAATCTATCTCGCTAGCGCTAATTATCATTTCACCGCCATCAGCAAAACGCCCGGGTCTGCCTGTCTGGCTAATGACGTGCAGAGATCAGGAGGCTACAGTGTGTGTGTGCGTGTGTGTGCGTGTGTGTGTGTGTGTGTGTGTGTGTGTGTGGGGACACCCAGCAAGGCAGCAGTGCCCCACCCTGGTGTAGGTCTTGACTGGAGGGTGTTACGGTTCTCTTCCATCAGTCACATGGATGTCAGACGTCCACCTCTTTTCTTTACTGCAGCCTTTCCCCACCCAGACTTAAAAGGATTGTAAGAAAAATATAGCTCTAGTCTTCAGGACATTTCAGGGTGCGATTTGTGCGATAGCCAATTATTTTTACACATCCAGCGCCAATCACGAGTATACTCGTTATTGGCCGACGAGCGCTGAGCGCCAATAACGAGTAAACTCGTTTTTAGATCATTTGATATTTTTCCTCTGATCCCCGTTCTAAATCATCATCCGGATCATTCTAGCCGTCCCTGGCTCGTTTGCCGATCGAATATCACCAGGTGGCAGTATCGTCTGTGTCTGAACTGGAATTGCATTGGTATGGATACACGTATTCCTTTTATTTTTTTTTGGTAAGGGCTCCTCCTCCTGCTTGAACAGAGATTCACATTGACCCCCTCGAAATTCCATTGCCTAAGCGTATTTTACCATCGAAACGTGTATAGACATATACACTGGTAATCGCGATGGCGATGCGATCACTTGGAATTATTCTTTTTGGAATACCTTCTGGCTAAGGTAAGGTATATTCTATGTCTATTTTACCGAACCTGAAACGTGTTTTTCTAACGATCAAAGTTCTGTGTTGTTCTGTGTTGTCCTTGGCCCCGTTTGAGCCGCTCGAGCAGGCGCCGTTGGGACAGCTGTCTTTCAAGACCGCGTTCCTGCTGGCTGTCACCTCCGCTAAACGCGTGAGTGAGCTCTGTGCTCTTTCGGTATGTCCAGAGTGCCTGTCTTTTCGGGCCGATTGCGGTGCCACTCTGCGACCTAATCCTGCTTTCATGCCTAAGAATATCCGGAGTTCCTTCCGCTCCCGGGATATTGTGGTTCAGGCGTTTCGTCCTCCTCCTCACACTAGTGAGTTAGATGCGGGCCTTCACCTGTCATGTCCAGTCCGTGCTTGGGGATTTACCTCAGCCGTACTCAGGACTTCAGGGTTACCGACCAGCTTTGTCTGTTACGGTGGGGCTCGTGCTGGTGAGGCACTGTCGGAGCAGCGCCTGTCCCATTGGTTGTGCGAGGGCATTACCCTCTGCTACACGTTGGCTGGGCAGGATCCCCCTGGGGGCGTCAGGGCGCACTCCACTCGTGGGGTGGCTGCTTCTGCCGCTCTCCTGGGTGGGGCCTCGGTGGAGGACATCTGTGCTGCAGCTTCATGGTCCTCCCCGGGCCCCTTTGTAAGGTTTTACCTCATGGACATGACCGGGGGTTCTGTCTCCCAGGCGGTTCTGGGGTCTGTGGCCTTTCCTGCTTCCCGTCCTTTGGTCGGGTAGCAGGAGTGTATGGGTATGGGCCACAGTGTGTTGGGTCACACGTGGTTCCGCCTGTACGGTGTGTTCAAGGGGTTCTAGTTCCCTCTTGTTCGCATTCAGGTGGAGTTGACTGCGCCCCCCCTTCGTTAGGAAGGATGGGGTGACAGGGCTCCCCGCACCCCTTGATGTGGGCTTACGGGTCCTCAGGGGGTACATTTGTCGGGCTTCGCGTCCGCTCTTCCCCATATCTCATAAGGCTCAGAGCGGGACGCGATAGCAAATACGGCATATAACGATAGGTTATGTAGATAACCTAGTTATATTAGTATTGGCTGAGCGTCCCGCTCTGCGCGGCCCTGAGTTCCCTCTTGAGGAATCTTTTCCTGGGACGGGTTTTTTGGCGAGGAAGGATGTGTGGTGACCAGAGTCACTGCTATATGGGCGGTGCCACCATGGGGGCGGAGCCCCATACAGGTGGGGTGCATGTAGTTTTTTGTTCGTGGGAGATACAATAGGTATCATAGGAGATAGGGATATCTCATAAGGCTCAGAGCGGGTCGCTCAGCCAATACTAATATAACTAGGTTATCTACATAACCTATCGTTAACGCTTTGTAGTGTGGCAGCAAAAGGGTTAAGCAAGCTTTTGTCCAAGGGAAGCCGACAGTTGGGATCGGAGGATCGAGGTAAAAAAGGGGGAGGGGTTTGAGACAGATCACCTCCACTCCTGCACCCTCCCTCCACATTTTCTCCTTTCTCTCTGTATCCCCAGGTTACCCCATAATCCTCTTCTTCCCCTATCTACCCCACCCCCACTATCAGGATATTCCCGCCCAGAGAGAGAGCAGAGAGAAGGATGGGGTTCGGAGGTGAGAGAGACCCCCCCCCACACACACACACACACACACACACACACACACACACACACACACACACACACACATACACACACACACACACACACACACACACACACACACACACACACACACACACACACACACACACACACACACACACACACACACACACACACACACACACACACACACACACACACACACACACATACACTTCTCATTACAGTCCCTGTGACCTCCAGCTAAAACCACCTCAGTGCTTAACTGAGCCTGTTGCTGACTCGTTGACTTCTGAAGACACGCTTATATCCACCGGATTTGCTATTTGAGTTTCCATTACGCCGCTAGATTGCTTTTGCGGCGGGTGGTACGGGCCAGAGTCAGCGCAGCGTTAACTGTGGTTAATAACAGCCATGTTCACGGTTGTTGGGCATCCAAGGATCCATCTCGGAATTAAGTGCGGGAACATCAAGGAGAGTCCAGCGGATATTCCAGTGAATTCATGTAGGTGTGAGAAGGGGGGTGGGGTTCATTATGCTTCTATGTTCGAATAAAATTTAGTTAATTATGGTTCTGATGAGTAGCACATCTCCATAATGTGCTTGCGGTTAAGAGATTGTTCAGCTCTTCATAATGATCTCATCTCTAATTGGAAGCACAACTCTCGTTAGGGGTGGGAGGGCGCTAAGATGGGCCGATGTGTTGTCTGTGTTACAACAAGCTCTGATGTCACGAGGAGGGCCAGAGGGGGGATGGGGTGGGGGTGGGCGGTGGATAATAGAGAACTCCTGAACACAAGATTGTCAACAGAGTCATCACTGGTAATGAAGGAATAACAGAGTCATTGAGATAATGGACAATAATCTCCTCTCTCTCTCTGTCTCTCTCTCTCGCTGGACAATAATCTCCTCTTTCTCTCTCTCTCTCTTTCTCTCTCTCTCTCCGTCTCTCTATGTAAAAAACATGATACATTTCTTCCATTTCGCTCGGGCCTATTAAATACAGAGGCAATTCTTGCTGCACGGAAGAGCTGAACAGAGCAGAACCTCCTGAAGGAATTCACACCAAGCCATTCACCCACATACCTCACCTTGTTAAATGTAAACAGTGCATCCTTCACTGTACTCTTTGTTAGCCACATAGCCTACTATCTGCTAGCCACATATCCTACTCTCTGTTAGCCACGTAGCCTACTCTCTGTTAGCCACGTAGCCTACTCTCTGTTAGCCATGTAGCCTAGGGCTGGGCGATATAACGATAACGATAAATATCGCGATATATTTTAATAATCGATATCGAATATCAAAATAAAAATAAAAAACGAAAATCGTTTTCTTTATATATATATATATATATATATATATATATATATATATATATATATATATATATATATATATATATATATATATATATATATATATATATATATATATATATATATATATATATACATATATATATATATATATATATATATATATATAAATATATATATATATTTTTTTTTTTGTGATCTGCAACAGGGCAGTTTTAAAACCAGAGACAGTGGACAGACTTGTCTTTCTTGCCTGCAACTTAAAGTAATGGCTTTGCTTGTCCAAATGACAAATTGAGATGTATTTTTCTCTTGTCCATTTATTTTGTTTGCTTTCTAATTTAAAATACAGTTTGAAACCGTCTGTACACAGTAGGCTATGTGTGCTAGCAGAGCTAGACTCCAGTCACGAGTCACGGTGCACATGTGCGGTGGTTTGTCCACCAAAAAAGCGCCAAAAGATCGAAAATAAACAAGCAGAGCCAGAACTGTTCAACTCCCCTGGAGCCACAGCCAGCAGAGAAGCCGGTTTACTTTAGCTTTTAAACCGCTGCAGCCTGAGAACTGGAGTGTGAGGGGATGTAACACTAAAGATGGCGGCAACGACAAATAAATGCTGCAAAATAAACATACATCTGTTGTTTAAATTATTTTTATTTTTTTTTATACTTATAACAATTTCGATAATTATCGATATAGAGAAATATGATAACATTATCATATCGTTATCGCGATATGATTTTTTTCCATATCGCCCAGCCCTAATGTAGTCTACTCTTTGTTAGCCACGTAGCCTACTCTCTGTTAGCCACGTAGCCTACTCTCTGTTAGCCATGTAGCCTACTATTTCTTAGCCACGTAGCCTACTCTCTGTTAGCCACGTAGGCTTAGCCTACTCTTTGTTAGCCATGTAGCCTACTCTATGTTAGCCACGTAGCCTACTCTTTGTTAGCCACATGGCCTACTCTTTGTTAGCCACATAGCCTACTATTTTTTAGCCATGTAGCCTACTCTTTGTTAGCCACATAGCCTACTCTTTGTTAGCCACGTAGCCTACTCTCTGTTAGCCACATAGCCTACTATTTTCTAGCCATGTAGCCTACTCTTTGTTAGCCACATAGCCTACTCTCTGTTAGCCACATAGCCTACTATTTTTTAGCCATGTAGCCTACTCTTTGTTAGCCACATAGCCTACTATTTCTTAGCCACGTAGCCTACTCTCTGTTAGCCACATAGCCTACTATTTCTTAGCCACGTAGCCTACTCTCTGTTAGCCACGTAGCCTACTCTCTGTTAGCTACATAGCCTACTCTTTGTTAGCCACGTAGCCTACTCTCTGTTAGCCACGTGGCCTACTATTTCTTAGCCATGTAGCCTACTCTTTGTTAGCCACATAGCCTACTCTTTGTTAGCCACATAGTCTACTCTTTGTTAGCCATGTAGCCTACTCTCTGTTAGCCACATAGTCTACTCTTTGTTAGCCATGTAGCCTACGCTCTGTTAGCCACGTAGCCTACTCTTTGTTAGCCACGTAGCCTACTCTCTGTTAGCCACGTAGCCTACTCTTTGTTAGCCACGTAGCCTACTGTTGAAGTTAGATGTTATGTATGATTGCATGTAACTGTCTAACTGTTTTCACAAGATGGCGCTATAGGCGTAGCTATTGAAGCGGACGCCAGGTGAGAGGTATAAAAGGAGATGTTACCTCCCCCCTCACTCTCTTCCTCCATCGCTCTCACAAGAGAAGGACTCATGTGTACTGTTGGGTGCAATGTGAAATAAACCACGCCAAAGGCTAAAGAGAAACCTTGTCGTCATGACCATATTATTGTCGCTCTGTCAACACCTACTCTCTGTTAGCCACGTAGCCTACTCTTTGTTAGACACGTAGCTTACTCATTGTTAGCCATGTCGCTTACTCTTTGTTAGCCATGTAGCTTACTCTTTGTTAGCCACGTAGCTTACTCTTTAATGTATTCATCTCACAACCTCTTTCTTGACAGAAACGGAGGGTGTGTTGAACACGACCTCATTGTCGATGCCACATCTGAATGGTTTTTATCTGTAGTCGTCTGCCTTAGAGCCACAAGGGCGTTAGCCACGTCAGAATAATGAGGCGTTAAAGAGTTGAGATGCCCTTGGCGGCTGGATGTGAGTAGCTTTCGCAACGCGGAGGGCCATGGGTGTAGCGTGGTGTTGCAAGGAGCTCCTCCCTACTCTTGGAATCCATTAGTGGAACACACACACACAAGCTGGACAGCTGACGGCGCTATTGACTCTCACCCACGCTATTTCAGTGATAATACGGTTTACTGCTGAGCTGCATACTGTATAGGTGGAATTACTCTACAACGGGTATCTGCAGTAATCTCAGAGGTGCGGAGAGACCGAGGGGGGCGAGAGAAAGATGGTCTCTGCATGTTGAGTCACCCCATGAATTTGATTTCAGTCGAGATGGAGATTGAAATCATTCTGATGGATGTTATTGACCGTTATAACCCCTACAATTATTAGTTAATAGAAAAGGGGGGGGGGGTGCTTACCTTAGGGGGAAATAAATAATTTTCTCCCATCTGAAAGAATATAGCGAATGCTTGGAAATTTATATCATAATTTGTTTCAATTATTCATCAAAAACGAAGTGCGCACTCAGCATACAGGCACCATGAGGGACGCGGGGAGGCAATCAAACGGATCCTGGCTGTGTTTTTCCTCCCGCCGACCATAACCCTTTCACTACCACAATACAGAAGGTTAACCCTTTCACTACCACACTGCAGACGGTCTGTAGTGTGGTAGTGAAAGGGTTAACCGTCTGTAGTGTGGTAGTGAAAGGGTTAACCGTCTGTAGTGTGGTAGTGAAAGGGTTAACATTCTGTAGTGTGGTAGTGAAAGGGTTAACCTTATGTAGTGTGGTAGTGAAATGTTAACCTTCTGTAGTGTGGTAGTGAAAGGGTTAACTCATCCACTCTACATCCACATGCACACACTCACTTTAAACATTTACCTATACATTCATTCACTCTAGACACTTTAAATACTTGAAATATTACACCATATTTTAACTGTTATTCCTACAAATTTGCACTACATCTTCTACCTAATTTTTGCATTTAGTTTTTTTTGCATTCTTAGTTATATTTCGTATCTGGCTTATCGCGTCCCGCTCTTAAGCCTATTGAGATACCCCTTATCTCCTGTACCTACTGTACTCCACCACGAAAACAACTTGTACACCCACACCTGACCGGGTCCCGCCTCTATGGAGGCGTAGCCTATAAGACCATGGCCATGGTCACCAACACACCCTTCCTCTATTTTCGTTCCATCATATTGGATGCAGTGCACCTTATGTAACTAGTAGTATGAAAAAGATTGGAGGAATTGCGTAATGTTGAAAGCTTACCGGAGGTTTGTTGCCCCTGGCATCTTCGAAGCATGTTCAGCGACACGACGGGCCTATGTTGATGTTTCCTCGTCTGACGACAGCAGATCGAGGGGCAGCGTACATGGTTTGGCTATCGGGCCGGCTTGTACAACGGTGAGCCCTGTGTCATCAGGCACGGGTATTAGTGTTAGTAATGCTGGGTTGTTTGTTACACAACCATGTTGTGTGTCGGCGCCAGGGGGGGATGGTTTGGTGAACGTTCACTGCGGTGAACGGGTTCCGAACGGTCCTGCAAGCGTGCTGTTAAACAACTAATGCTAGCTACATGCTAATACTAATGCTACATGCTGAACACTACTGCTATGCTGTTCTAATGTCTCCGCCATGAGATGTTGTCACTTCTCCCTCCTCTTGCCCGGTTCATCAATGAAGGTCAGTCTGTAGCTGTTGTGGGGGTTTTGCTGAGTCCTATTTACCTTTTTACGGGTAAATGGGTTGACAACAGGGTAGGCCGTGGCTAGGTAGCCTAGCCAGGTACGTTACCTTTGTGTTCCGGCGGGGTCTGTTGAACGGTGTCCCCATCTAGGAGCCGATGCGTGAGCTCGGCGGTGTAGCAGTAGAGCTATACTACTGCAGGATGGGACTTAACGGCGGGTTATGGCTCAGCTGGCTAGTTCCTATCCACATTGGCGTCGGGTAGTAGGGCTATGGGTCCAGCCGACATTGTAAACATGTTGCGTGTTTGTGCGCAGGCGGTTGTTGATCTGGGTTCCACATCGCCTCACGCTAGGCTGTAGTAGTGTAGTGGGCTACTGTTTTGTTCTGTCACTCTGCTATGAGAAGGTCTGTCTATGCTACAGCTTTCTCTCCTCTCAACCATTCATGCTGACGGTCAATCGGTGTCTATTGGGGGAGTATGCAGGGGGGGCTTTGTTTACCTTTTTTGGTAAATGGGCTAAGCTAGGGCTGGTGTGCTGTTGTGAATATTTTGAATGAAGGCGGGACTAGTTCGCTCTGGTCCGCCTCCCCTTAACGTGTGTATATGGGCTTGCTCATTCTACAGTATTTTGTGGTTTAGTTCTTTTATTCATTTAACCCTTTCATGGTGCACACCACAGTGGAGGTTGCTGTTTGCAACCACCAATGGTGCTCCGTGTTAACATCAGTCCTTTGCTTTTGACATATTGAAACAGTGCCCTGTCCGGCCGACACCATGGGTGGGTTGGCCTGGCGAGTGGCTGGTGGGCTGCTAAAGGCTGTACCGCCACGGTATGGAATTGGCAGCGATTAGAACTGTGTTCGAATTGCTGTTTTTTCTATAAAAAAAATGGTGTCTGGTGGCGGGGCCTTGAGGGCCAGCCGACGTCGACACATCGCGCAAGGTTGTTGACGTTATTAGCTTTGACCTAGCCGCAAGCTATAACCGTTCAGGGTTCCCCTCTCCGCAGGGGATTTTGGTCTTCTGCTGGAGCGCGGGCGGTATTGTCCTAGGCCCCACACCGCCTCACACCGCGCAGCCAGAAGAAGAGAGAGCACGGCCTCGTCAGCGGCGATGACGAGGCCCTCGACAGGCGGCCATGTTTTCCCCCGCCAGAGGTATCCTGGGCGTTGATTCGACAGGTGTCCACAAGGCCGACAGCCTTGGCGGCCGAGGGATCGGCCATGTTGGATGGGTTCGGCTTGAACAACAAACCGTCACCGTCCTGCCGCGAGCAGCCCGCTCTCCGATCACTCCCTTCCCCAACACCAAAAAAAGTGGGCTCTGATTGTTTCCATCTGGCTGCGGGCCGCGTGCCTTCGTTGAAGCGCGGGCGGCCCCACTTTTCGCTTCTCATGGGGACAAACACGTAGAGGCACTCTACATGAAGGGCCAGGGCTTTTCTGGCTTAAACATCTAGCTCAGGGACTACAACTGAAAACTAGCAAGCCTGCTAATGTTGGAATAATACATTTTTTTTTATTTTTTTTTATTTTTTTTTATTCACATTTATAAATGTATAACTGTTGATTGATATGCACTGTCCCTGATCAAATAAACTAAAAAACTAAAAAAGAGCCAACTCTACTTTTTGAGAAGGATGAGATCCTTCAACGTCTGTATAAGGATGTTGAGGATGTTCTACAAGTCGGTGGTGGTGGGCGCCTTCTTGTACGCTGTGACCTGCTGGGGCAGCGGACTGAGTGCGGGGGACACAAACAGGCTGGAAAAGCTGGTCAGGAAGGCCAGTAACGTGGTGGGGGTGGAGCTGGACTCTCTAGCGGTGGTGGCGGAGAGGAGGAGCCTTGCTAAGCTCCACGCCATCATGGACAATCCCTCCCACCCAGTGGCGGCTGGCCACTAGGGGCGCTCGGGCGCCGCCCCCCCCTGGTTAACCCTGGTTAAAAGAGAGGAGAATAAAAAAAAAAAAAAACGTTTTTTTGTTTTATAGCCCTATAAATAATATAAACATGTTTAAAATGAATAATATTTACTCATTTTAAGTATATTTGTGTTTCCAATGCACAATATAACGTTAATATATCAAATATAAATAATCGTTTTCCTGAACAGGAAGTGACTCACTGTCTGATAGAGAATACGTTCCGTTACCGTAGCCGCATTTCTCCTCGCCGCATTTCTCTCGGGCTAGACGCAATATCGCTTTGAGTGCGTGTGCATGCCGTGCACTGTTTCATCGCTGTATCCGTCGCAGCCAATCAGTGCGTAACGCGCTGTGCGTTGAAATATGATGTATTATGATGGAACACGGGCGCGTTTTGAAGCGGTCTAAGCAGCAGCGTCTATAATTTCCGTAGCCGTATTTCTCGGAGACGCTCTCTGATTGGCCGACGTCAGTTTTTTCCGTAGCCGCAAATTTCGCGGAGACGCTCTCTCTGATTGGCCAACGCCAGTTTCTGTTGTAGCTGTTGTGTATGTGTTGTTGTGATGCAGCTATTTGTCTTAGAGCGTGACGGCAAGTTCTTTCGACGGTTAAGCTTAGGCACTCTTTCAAAGTTGGTTAAGGTTAGAGTTTGTCTTAGAGCATGGCGATAGGAACGCCAGGTAGTATTATATGGATGCAGTGTGGACATGCATGGACAATGGACATCAACACAGTCTGGACAGTGGAGTGGATATACTTTATCAATGCTAACAAGCTAATAGCTGGATGCAGTCTCGACCACGTAAACAGTGAGTTAATTCGGTCTCTCTCGCTCTCTCTCTCTCTCTCTCTCTCTCTCTCTCTCTCTCTCTCTCTCTCTCTCTCTTCTCTCTCTCGCTCTCTTTATGCTGTGTTTTTGTTTTCGTCGCGGGATCATAATCAACCAGACAATGAATGGTAACTTGTTTAAAATGACAAGTTATACAAATGTGTTTATTATTGTATTGATCAGAGAGAAAGTGGAGTTTCTTTTGGATTGGAAATAAGTGGATTGTGGCTTGTTCAATATCGTCTATGTTTGAATGAATGAATGAATGAATGAAAACTTTATTTAACAGATTGCAGAATGGGTACAATACAGTACGGCTCAATACATACAATTGTTAAGGGGATGCAGACCAGAGAAAGACGTTTGTCTTGTTTACATCAGGGTCCCCCGTTTTCGATTCATATCGATAGTTTAATAGCTAGCCTTGGCTCGTTTAACAATATGCAAAATATGTGTACAGCCCTGTACTCATACTGAAGTTATTCTTGGTATATAATACTACACATACACTAGGTCTGATTGTGTAACGAATCGATTCCACGTCGCGCTGTGTGTGAGAGAGAGAAAGAGAGAGAAGGAGAGATAGAGGGGTATACTAATTAATTCCCCCCCCCGTGAAGAATTCACGAGCCGCCACTGCTCCCCCCCCCCATCACTACACACAGACCTGGCTGATAGAAGGAGCATGTTCAGTGTTAGACTAAGGCCCCGTTTAGACGAGCGTTTTGTGAACAGAAACCGCAAAAGTCATCTTGCGGTTTCACTTTTAATTTTACGTTTCGACGAGCGTTTTGGGGTGGAATTCTCCGTGCAGACGACGCTGTAACGACGGAGACCCGCTGTCACACGATTGGCGCATATGCCACATGACGTGCTGTGAAGACCCGCCCTACTCTGCCTCTGATTCGCAGACTGTGGATGGGGAATGTGATTGGACAAAAGCAGAGTCACTCACAGACAGTGGGTCCACTCACGCCGCGGGACAGATTCTTGTGTATTTAACCCTTTCACTGCCACACGACAGCCGGTTGTGTGATAGTAAAGGGTTAACCTTCTGTCGTGTGGCAGTGAAAGGGTTAAAAGTACTGCCAATGTAGCCTTCAGGTGATCTCCGTTGATATAAGTCAGACATACTTGCTTTGTTTACGTCTCGGCTACTGGCGCATACCTGCTACCTGTGACGTAAGCAGTACGCGCGACCAGAGCCGTGACAAACCTTTCGTCATCGTTTTAACAGATTTATACGGTTTGACAGTTTAGACGAAAGCGCAAAGCTTTTGCGTTTCTAGGAATTCCACCCTGGAAGGTAGTCTCACTTTTTTGCGGTTTCACCCCGTAAAAACGCCGTTTCCGTATAAACGAAAGGCACATCCGCAAAAATATTTTTGCGGATTCACCTGCTAGCGTTTCCGTCTAAACGGGGCCTAAGACTCCCAAGATGTAACACTGATCAGCACAGGAAGTCCTTCATTCTGCCATCAGACTCTATAATATTCTTAATAAGTTGTCACCAACTTGGGGGCGTGAAAATGGACCCCCACCTCACATATGATACACACATCAAACACCTCTGCAAGACCTCTTTCTTTCACCTCCGTAACATCACTAAACTCCGCCCCTCACTCACCCTGGCAGATTCGGAGAAACTCGTCCACGCTTTTGTTTCCTCCAGGCTGGACTATTGCAATGCACTCCTCATCGGGATCCCTAGCAAAAGCATTAAAAAACTGCAAACCATCCAGAATGTCGCTGCTAGGATCCTGATGAGGGTGCGCAAATATGATCACATCACCCCCACCCTCAGATCCCTTCACTGGCTCCCCGTGGAACACAGGATTGAGTACAAGGTGTCCCTCCTCACTCACCAGTGCGTACACGGTGGTGCCCCTGCCTATCTCAAGGAACTCCTCACCCCCCAGTCCTCCTCATGTTCCCTCCGCTCCGGCACAGCCTACCTCCTCAAAGCCCCCAGGACTAAACTGCACTCTATGGGTGATCGCGCCTTCTGCTCTGCCGCACCCAGACTTTGGAATGCTCTCCCCATCCACCTGAGAGCACCACAATCCGTAGAGGTTTTTAAAAGGGGCCTAAAAACATTTCTTTTTAACAAGGCTTTTGCCTGAATTTTCTTTTACTTTTATTTTTTACTTCTATTCATTTTACTATTATTTTTATTTTATTTTACTCTTAGGTTCTTCCATTTCACTGGTTGTTAGTCTTTTTAATTGTTTTTATTCATTTTAAATTGTTTTATTCATTTAACTTTTGTCTTTATTCTCCTGTAGCACTCTGAGATTCTCACGAATGTAGAGCGCGGTACAAATTTAATCCATTATTATTATTATTATAACGCATCACTGTGCCTCACTGCATCACTGGGCACAGGGTGACAGTACTATCAAATCTTCCTGGACTTTTACTTTACTTTTAAATCGACACTACACTTTCCAGGACTTTTATTTTACTTTTAAATCGACACTACACTTTACTGTATATTTATGTATATTTTGACTGTATATTTTATATTTTAGAATGTATATACATAACATAGAAAATGTATATCCCGGACCGTATTTTATTCGTGTTCTTATTTTTATTCTTATTCGTGATTTTTGTTTTTGACTACCTAAATGTTTACTGTTTACTGGGAGCTATCTGTAGTGCCAAATTTCCCTATGGTTAAATAAAGTATTTCTATTCTATTCTATTCTATCTCAGGAGGGTCATACAGAACCAAACATGTCACTATAATACATGTACCTTATATGTGACAAATAAAACAAAACTTGAAACTTGACAGACCACTGTAATGTGCTTAATATCCTGGGAAATGTGTATAAAACCAATCTCCCACATTTACTGTAACTCTCACAGAAAATATCTACTGGGTGAGCACTGTGGAGTAGACTTCAGTGAGCCTCGGTCAGCTTGTACAGACAGGTAGCGCCACCCCATAGACTGTGTTTGTGTTGACCAGCATTGGTTCGTAGCTAACTATCCGGAACTAGTATGAGGAAGGATTCTACCGATCAACATCATCATTGGTAAGTAAGAAATAAGGCTAGGGGTCCAAACAAAAATCTGAACGATTCCTTTAAGTCAGTATAGCCTCATTGACAACATTTCTTTTTATTATTCTTTTTTTTAAAGAGACACATTACAATAATGACCCATTTCACTGCTACACCAAAGTAAAGTCCATAACTTCTGTAGTAACGTCTATGGCCATAGAATATATTTACACAGTAGGCTACAGACTGGTCCCGACAAAGTCCATAACTGCAGCTTTAGATTATCACTCCTCCAGGTGGGAGAACACGAGAGAGAGAGAGAGAGAGAGAGAGAGAGAGAGAGAGAGAGAGAGAGAGAGAGAGAGAGAGAGAGATAGGGGGGGGGTGGAGCGATAGAGAGAGAGATAGGGGGGGGGTGGAGCGATAGAGAGAGAGAGAGAGAGAGAGAGAGAGAGAGAGAGAGAGAGAGAGAGAGAGAGAGAGAGATAGGGGGGTGGTGGAGCGATAGAGAGAGAGAGAGAGAGAGAGAGAGAGAGAGAGAGAGAGAGAGAGAGAGAGAGAGAGAGAGAGAAAGAGAGAGAGAGCAGGGCTGAATTAGGACAATATCCGTTACTCATGAATATGCAAAAACTATCAATTAAATTCTGGAGCCATATTAAAAAAAGTGACCCGGCCTGTTATCATCATAAAGCCCTGGCCTGCCATTCTGCCAAGAGTTGGACCTACAAAGGAGCCCCTTTTGTCAACTCGTAATGAAACTTGCTGACATCTCACACTCTGACATCACAAACCCTAGCCAGCCTCAGAAGATTAGACCTAACCAAATTATAACCAAAGAAAAAGATAAATACATTACTTATTGGAATCAACTCACACAATCACAACACAAATTAGGAACATATTTGGCCCTAAACAGACAGTATACTGTGGCAGACTACCTCAGCACAGTAACTGATAAGAATCTAAGAAAGACTCTGACAAAGTACAGACTGAGTGACCATGGTTTGGCGATAGAGAAGGGCAGACACAGACAGACCTGGCTGCCCAGAGAGGAGAGGCTGTGCTGTCTTTGTGATGAGGGAGCCGTAGAGTCGGAATCACACTTCCTAACACAAAGTGAAAATTACAGAAATATTAGGGAGGAGTTCTTTCCAATTTTTTTTATAATTTTCCCAGAGTTCCAAAGTATGACAGAAGTGCAGAAATTGTCATTCCTCCTGGGGGAACAGAAAGAATGTGCAGTTTTAGCTGCAAAATATGTCAATATGTCATGTCACAAGAAAAGGGACAACCAGTAGGACACATGTACTGTAGCGGCACGGTGGTGTAGGGGCTAACACTGTCGCCTCACAGCAAGAAGGTCCAGGGTTCGATTCCCTCTTGGGGGCCAGGTTTCCATGATGCCAGGTACCCAGGTGGGGTATCTCCCAGGCCTTTCTGTGTGGAGTTTGCATGTTCTCCCCGTGCCCCCCCCCCCCCCCGATAAAATAAACCCAATGGAAAAACATGTACAACAACAGATCGCTAACGCTGTGGCGTCCTTGACGAAGACGGGCAGGAGCACTTGGATTGGTCCCCGGGGCGTGGCTCACGTTGACGCCCTATCTGCTCCCGGCTGCCCATGGGGGGAAGGACGACGGGATGGGTTAGGCGCAGAGACTCAATCGCATCGGCGACTGAGAAAAAGACAGTGCGTGTGTGTGTGTGTGTGCCGCTCCAATTGCATGTCCAGTTCGTTGCATGCCAAATAAAGACCCCTAAAGAGGTCCTGCATTATTATTATTATTATTACATGTACCATGTTTTACTCACCGCACCATCTCCTTTATTTACTTTAATTTATTTGATCTTATATTGTTATGTTGTTTGTTGTTTATGTCATAATTCTGCTTTGGCAACATTTGTGAAATATCATGCCAATAAAGCCTTTTGAATTTAATTTAATTGATAGGGAGAGAGAGAGGAGATAGAGAGAGATAGAGAGAGAGAGAGAGAGAGGGGGCACAGAGAGGGAGAAATAAGAGGGGTACACACACACACAGAAAGGGAGAGGGGGAGAGTGAGAGACCTTCCTTTTAAAGAATACAAGTATGCTTGCCTCCTTCGGGGACATCAGTACTGAACATCTGGTGTTTTGTTTTCATTATGCTGTTCCAAATTAGACTTTCTGAAGATCAAGACGATATTATTATCACAAAGTAGGCAAATGCACTTTATTCCAATATGTCCTTTTGAGAAAATGTTTTTTTCAGCAGCTGAGCTACTTTTGACGATTGCTTTAGATGTTTTATGGAACTACAGTAGTTGTAGAGGCTACAGTAATTAGGATGTAAAAATGTATGTCTCCAGCAAATATCTTGCTTTTTGAAAAGTGGACCTGTTAGCTACTTGATGCTCGTTTTGTGGCAAACTGGGGAGCTGGATATCCATTAAGAATCGACCGTCGCTGTAGTAGTTTGGCTAAGCGACAGTGGTGCAGTCGTGGTCACACGCGGTGTTACTAGATGATCAGTACGCGCGCACAAAGATGCGCTCTATCCATTCGTTGTGCGCTAAGTACGCGCGTGCGTGGCGTGTTACCAGTTCCCATATTACGACTGCACCACTGCTAAGCGATAACTACTGACAGGCATTTCTTGTATGCATGTCTATGTCCCTCTCTCTGTAGCCTGTGTCTGTCTCTCTCTCTCTGTAGGCTGTGTCTGTCTCTCTCTCTCTGTAGCCTGTGTCTGTCTCTCTCTCTGTACCCTGTGTCTGTCTCTCTCTCTCTGTAGGCTGTGTCTGTCTCTCTCTCTGTAGCCTGTGTCTGTCTCTCTCTCTCTGTAGGCTGTGTCTGTCTCTCTCTCTCTGTAGCCTGTGTCTGTCTCTCTCTCTCTGTAGGCTGTGTCTGTCTCTCTCTCTGTAGCCTGTGTCTGTCTCTCTCTCTGTAGCCTGTGTCTGTCTCTCTCTCTGTAGCCTGTGTCTGTCTCTCTCTGTAGCCTGTGTCTGTCCCTCTCTCTCTGTAGCCTGTGTCTGTCTCTCTCTCTGTAGCCTGTGTCTGTCCCTCTCTCTCTGTAGCCTGTGTCTGTCTCTCTCTGTAGCCTGTGTCTGTCCCTCTCTCTCTGTAGCCTGTGTCTGTCTCTCTCTCTGTAGCCTGTGTCTGTCTTTCTCTCTGTAGCCTGTCTCTCTCTCTCTGTAGCCTGTGTCTGTCTCTCTCTCTGTAGCCTGTCTCTCTCTCTCTGTAGCCTGTGTCTGTCTCTCTCTCTGTAGCCTGTGTGTGTCTCTCTCTGTAGCCTGTGTCTGTCCCTCTCTCTGTAGCCTGTGTCTGTCTCTCTCTCTGTAGCCTGTGTCTGTCTCTCTCTCTGTAGCCTGTGTCTGTCTCTCTCTGTAGCCTGTGTCTGTCTCTCTCTCTGTACCCTGTGTCTGTCTCTCTCGCTCTGTAGCCTGTGTCTGTCTCTCTCTCTCTGTAGCCTGTGTCTGTCTCTCTCTCTGTAGCCTGTGTCTGTCCCTCAAGCCTGTTTCCATTGTCAGACGACAGGGCAGCTCACTTATTCTGAACATGCCCAGACAATACAAATAATTAAATCATTATAAAATAATAACAAATTATAAAATCTCACATGTTACAGTGTGAGAGGGGAAGAGAGAGAGAACTTCTGTTTTACTGTACAAAAGTACATTAGTCTGTAAAAGGTTGGCAAGAGATTAACATTGGATTCCCATCAGTGACACTGTTTTGATTCCACATCCAAGGGGATGTTTTTGTGACCCTTTATTTTTCCCCATGTGAAGTGGGACACAATTACATTGTGATATTTGCTTCAGAAATGCGAGGGATCCAGGCAATGCTCTTTGAATAATGGATAATCTAGCTGACCAATGTACCTGTTGTGCAATGTGTCTGTTGTTGAGATGCATTGAAGTGCATTTTTTTTATTATGTTCAGAAAGGGGGGATGTTTTAGTGAACCTTTATAAGAGTAAAGTTGGACACTACATTGTGTGAGTACTCATATTAGTGAGTAAGGTTACATTTAGCAGGTCAATATGACCATCTGTTGTTGCCTATTGGGCTTTGCCTATTGCCTATTGCCTATTGGGCTTTCTCAGTGTCCTTGAGTCTGAGAAAGGTGATTCTCTTTTTAAATCCAATTTATTATTATTATTATTTTTATTATTATTATTTGCCATGTTATGATTATTTGCAGCATATTTATTTGATGCTAAATGCAGTACCTTTGTTTTTCCTGTCAATATTTGTAATTTTGGTTATTGGTTTATTTTATTTAATAAACACACATTTGCATAAAGCAAGCATATCTGTGGACCACAAGATCACCCACATCCTTCACACACACACACCAGACACACATACCATAAAACACTAGGACAGACCGGAGTGTTGAATGTCCCGTGATTAAGACGGGGAGGACGCGACCCTCTCTGCGCCGCCCCTGTGGCTCAAATAGATTCGCTATCAGCTCTATCTTCAATATTTCAAAATGTTCAGTTGCTATCGCTATCAGCTCTATCTTTAATCTTTCAAAATGTTCAGTTGCTATTGCATGCACTCATCTGTGTTTCACTACACACATGAGTGCATGCTTACCAACTGTCCGTCTGCAACACTACTATCACCAACATCTAAGAAGGGAGATCCCCCCTTGAATGGCCCTTCTGAGTGCATGCTTACCAACTGTCCGTCTGCAACACTACTATCACCAACATCTAAGAAGGGAGATCCCCCCTTGAATGGCCCTTCTTTTTTCTTTTTTTTTTTGGTCTTTTTCCCCCTCCATTTTCCTCCGATTTTTCTCCCATCCCAATGTTAGTCGTATGCCAATTCCCAGTCCCTTCCTGGTCGCTGCGCACTTACCCCCCACAGTCAGATCATCTGGGAGAGTGGAGGCTACCACGTGCTTCCTCCGACACACGTCCAGCCAATCACCGCTTCTTTTCACCTGGCAGCGCGGATTCTCATTGAGAGGGCGTAGCGTGTGGGAGGACCACACTATCCCCCTCACGTCCAATCCGCGCTTAGCAGGCGCCCCGACCGAACTGTAGGAGTCGCTGTTTACAACGACCCGGACCCACCCCGCCAGCTTCTCCCACCCTCTGATACAGCCAATTGTATCAGTGCAGACGGCCAGCCAAGCTGGTGACAACCCCGGAGCTGTGAGCTGGATTCAAACAGGCAAATCCAGCTCAGCTCCGGGGCTGGTGACGAATTGAATGGCCCTTCTAAGGTTTCTCTCCTCCACACTGCCTGTGGAGCATTTTTACCTATTGTTAGGTTTTAGTGAGTTTTTCCTTACCTTCGCGTGGGGTATGTCTGGGAGTGCTTGCATTCTTTCATTTATTTGCATTTATTTTAAATTTGTTGGACCTTATGGTGTCCTTGTTCTGTTCGTGATTTATTGTTATGTTTTCTTCTTGACTTGTTTAAAGAAGACCTGTACGGCCCATGGGGACATTAACGTGTGTTGTTGGGCCTTATAAATACATTTGATTTGATTTGATTTGGAGGTGAGGTAGGAGCGGAGTACAGAGAGAGAGATTGAGATTCGGAGTTTTGCAAGGTGAGAGGTTGTCGAGAGGAGAGGTGAAGGCGAAAAGGTGTTCATTGTGTACTGGACCCTAGACTGGTTGAGAAACCCACTTGTGTACTGACCCTGTAACCAGAAGACAAACTCTGAGTATTGAAAAATCTATTTTTTGTACGAGAGCCTGTTTTGTGTTTTTGACCTTGGACTGTATTACAACTACTCTAATTGCCCATCGGACTATATTCTGCCTTATTCAAAAAATATCTTTTATTGATTGAAATTGCGCTTGTGTGGACAGTTGAATTTGTTTATTTTTGAACCGTGACGAGTTTGAACACCACCAGGCTCGTCACAATATATATATATATTGACAACACAAGGCCCGGCTACCCTGATTCACACTGTAAACGATGGGGACTGTGGGCCAATAATCCTCTTCCTGACGGGGGAGGTGCCTGGAGAAGACGGGGGAGGGATCAGAGGAAGAGGAGAGGAAGAGGATGAGGAGGAGGATGAGATAAGAGGGGAGGAAGAGGAGGAGGAAGAGGAGGATGAGGAGAGGAGAGGAAGAGGAGGAAAGGAATAGAAGGAGGAGGAGAGGAGATGAGAGGAAGATGAAGAGGAGGAGATGAGAGGAAGAGGAGGATGAGGAGGGATGAGAGGAGAGGAAGATGAGAAGGAGGAGGAGAGGAGGAGGATGAGGAGGAAGAAGAGGGATGAGATGAGGAGGAGGAGGAGGAGAGGAAGAGGAGGAGGAGGAGGAAGAAGAGGGAGGAGATGAGGAAGAGGAGGAGGATGAGAGGAAGAGGAGGAGGAGGGATGATAGGAGGATGAGGAAGAGGAGAAGGAGGAGAGGATATGATATGAGAGGAGATTAGGAAGAGGAGGAGGATGGATGAGAGGAAGAGGGGAGGAAGATGAGGAGGAGGAGGAGGAGGAGAGGAGAGGAAGTGGATTAAGAGAAGGAGGAAGAGGAGGAGGATGAGGAGAGGAGAGGGAGAGGAGGAAAGGAAGAGAAGGAGGAGGAGATGATATGAAGATGAGGATGAGGAGGAGGGATGAGAGGAGAGGAAGATGAGAAGGAGGAGGAGAGGAGGAGGAGGAGGAGGAGGAAGAAGAGGGAGGATATGAGGAGGAGGAGGATGAGAGGAAGAGGAGGAGGAGGAGGAGGAGGGATGATAGGAGGATGAGGAAGAGGAGGAGGAGGAGAGGATATGAGAGGAGAGGAGGAAGAGGAGGAGGAGGAGGAGGAGGAGGAGGGATGAGATGAAGAGGGGAGTAAGAGGAGGAGGAGAGGAGAGGAAGTGGAGGAGGAGCAGGAGTGAGGTGGGAGGAGAGGAGCGATGATTTAAGAGGGAAAGGAGGAATCCCTCTGAAGGCCGACAGCTCAGTAATTAGAATTAGGCAACGGATGGGAGCGAGCGGTCTGGGACGAAGCGTTGATTTGGATGACACCTGCTCCCATTTGGATCGGTGTGTGTGTGTGTGTGTGTGTGTGTGTGTGTGTGTGTGTGTGTGTGTGTGTGTGTGTGTGTGTGTGTGTGTGTGTGTGTGTGTGTGTGTTTGGAGGAGGTGGATGGGGGGGTGGGGGTGGAAGTGGGACCTCCAGACCATTAGGTGAAGCAGCAGCAGATATTAATCCCAGTTAAAAGGAACAGAAACCATCTCCGCCAACACTCCGTTATAGATGTCACCTTGTTCTTCTTCCTCTTCTCCTCTGCTAGTTTCTTCTCAACCCGTCCATCTACAGCAGGGGTGGCCAACCCGCGGCTCGCGAGCCGCATGCGGCTCTTTGCCCGTCAATGTGTGGCTCTTCCATCCATACAAAAAAATAATAATAATAAAACTTTTTTATTTTTATTTTTTTTTATGTCACTCATTCCATAAGGACGTGGAATAAACATTTACAATTTTTTTTTTAAATGGTCCATTTGCATGTTCTTGGTATCTGAATCTAGGGACATACAGTATATGGATCAGTGTCAGAAATAGTGTGTCTGTTACTAGGCTTGATTAAATTGTAATGAACCAAAGGAGAAAATTATCTTTGACTGTGAATAACACCATGCTAAAATTTACCAGACCTGAAAAATCTAAGCAAATGAATAAAGGGAAGATGATTAAACAGAAGGTTTTGTAGATAAAGTACTGAATTCTGCCATCTTTTTTATAATGTAAATTTCTCCACCATTTTTCATCGTATTGCAACACCGTTTTTTGCAAGACGTTCACAGAAAGGTAGAGAAACTAACTGCGTTCTGTTTTATGGCAATAACGTTCAGGTTTGTGGGAGATAATCCCAAAAAATAAGAGAAATAAAAAGTTAATCCAGAAGTCAGATGATAGACAGGGGCTGGTGTGAGCTGGGTAGGGTAGTTTTTCGTAATTCGAAAGCCCTGAGTCTCTTCCTTCAAAAGACTACACTCACTTTTGGCTGTGCCACTTCCTCTTGTCAACATGCGCCGGTTTCCGACTCAATGCCCTGAGATTTCTATAATCTTATATTTCACTAATAACAATTAAAATCATTGGTAAACAAACGTAATGCTGAAAATATACACTTTTACTGTACATCTCTGGCTTAAGAGGTTAACCCTGTGAGGCCCAAATTAAAAAGACATTAGCAACTTCAGAGGCCAGAGGGTGGGACATATATACACATTTACTATCAAATAGAATTGTGAGCTGAACAACAGGACCAATTGACTATACACGTGCTTAACATTTTTTAAATAAACATTCTTTTTTTAAATGGCTTTTGTAATTTTGCAACCGTGGGTCTCACAGGGTACCTTTAACCCTGTGAGGCCCAAATAAAAAAGACATTAGCAACTTCAGAGGCCAGAGGGTGAGACCTACGTATAAACACATGAAGGGTGCCGTGACTGAAAAGAAAGTTGAGAAACGCTGGTATATGGTGTGGCTCTTTGGGGTACCACAGTCATTTTTGTGGCTCATAACCCCCCGACACTCCACTAACTGCCTCGACCAGTCCTTCGTACCAGTGAGCATCAGGCTCCACAACAGTGGGCCGGGTCCGCTGCCAGCAGAACTAACGGCAGCAGAACATGAGAACTACTAGGAAAGTGATCACTAAGTGCGTCTGACTCTTACCACCTAGACTGCATGGACTACAATATATAACGTATGCCCTATATCATGCCAGTTAGGGTACCTTGTGTATACTGCACCTTGTGTATACTGTATACTTACTCATAGTTTATATTCAGATTCAAGTGTTCTAAGTGCCCACATCTATTGTAACGTATAACATGACATAACTAATACGTATACAGACCCTCATCTGCGCCTTTGATTACACTGCCTACTTTATCATATTCTTATATTCAGAGTTAATTATATTGTTTACACTTCTTATTTTTATCTTTACAAACATTGTATTGCCTACTTGTATGTCTTCAACTATTACCATGCCCATACGCGTGTAACTGTTCCGCAACAGTAAGTGACTTCCGGGGTAGGCCTGATTGGCCCCGACAGGCACGTGACGCGCAACTTTCTCTGCCGCGCGGCAGAGCTTGCGGAATGATGTAACCGTCCAAATCCGCTATGACTTCCATTCAGCGCTTTAGCTCACCTCGCAGAGCAGCGGTCCTGCGATCCTGCGGTCCGTTGTTGACGAGTTCGAATCCCATTGAATTTATTTTTTTTAACGTGATTTTTTTTTAACGTGTATTCTTTCGCCGGTTAAGGTTAGGCATGGTTAAGGTTAAGGTTAGGCATTGTTTCGGAGTTGGTTAAGGTTAGAACGGTTAAGTTTAGGCGCTGTTAAGGAGCTGGTTAAGGTTAGAGTTTGTGTTAGAGAATGGCAATATTCTTTCTATGGTTAAGGTTAGGCATGGTTAAGGTTAAGGTTAGGCATTGTTTCGGAGTTGGTTAAGGTTAGAACGGTTAAGTTTAGGCGCTGTTAAGGATCTGGTTAAGGTTAGAGTTTGTGTTAGAGAATGGCAATAGACAGCCTATTTCCGCGCGACAGCTCTCAGCAGCCTCGTTGCGCGTCCTGAGTTTGCCGCGTCACGTGCCTGTCGGGGCCAATCAGGCCTACCCGGAAGTCACTTACTGTTGCGGAACCGGTACACGCTGCCCATACCTGTACCTCCCCTCCCCCCCCCCCCTCCCCATGCTGCTATGATGCCCGATTTTCCCCAAGGGGATCAATAAAGGAATATCTTATCTTATCTTAAAACCTAATTTTGTATTTTATTTTTTTATTATTTTTTAAACAAACATATAAACAAACATGACAACACACGATAAGATATACAAGCATTAATTGTCAGGGCACATCCAATGAGATCACATTTTAGTTAGTTGTCTTATATAAGATATACCCCTAATACCTGTTATCTAAAAAACCTACACACATATGCTCCAGCTCGAACCCCCCCCTCCCGGACCCCACTTTGAGAAGCACCTCCACTATCCCTCGCTCCTAACCAGACACTACCATTATAAGCTAGCTTTTATTCTCTCCACCACTTCTAACCACATTGACATTTTGGATTCATTGAGACCCAGAATTCTTGCTGTAGATATTTCATGGTAAATTACATCGAGATATGTAAGAAACCAAACTTTACGGCAAATTTTTTCCGGTTGAAACCAGTGTGATGCGATCAGCTTTTTAGCTACTGTGATACCCGATAAAACCAATCTCTTTAGCTGTGGATTCACTGCAAACTCAAAAACATCATTCAATAGTAATACAGAGGGGTGTACAGGTATATTCCAGAATGCCTTAACTGGTGAGCAGTCCCAATACATGTGCATAAATGTCCCTTCGTCCCCATTTGTACATTGGGAGCATTTGGAGTCTTGTTTAAGCCCCATTCGGCACAGTCTTATAGGAGTCAAGTATGTCCTGTGAATATAGTTAAGATTGATTTGTTGATGATCCGGGTTCCTTGATGTAAGTCGGACATTTGCCCAGGCTCCTTGCCAATCAAAGTCATTTTCCAGGTCTGGTATATCCCTCCTCCAGACAGAGTCTAGTTGGAGGGTTTCATACGAGGACGTTAGTAATTGATGATAAAATTCTGAAACAAAACCTCTCGATGTCTCTCTTTCATAGAAGAATTTGTGGTATCTGTGGTGTTCAATTGGTCTGTCTAATGGAACACCGTGAGACTTCAAACATAGCTCTAACTGTTTGTAAAAAAGCCATGTGGACTTGGTGAGATTACATTTTTTGCGTATTTCTTTATCACTACAAAAACCCTGTTTGTTAAAAACATCCCCTAATGAGTGTATGCCTTGCTCTTCCCATATAGGGAATCTTATAGGTCGTTTTCCAATTAAGAGTGCATTGTTATTGAATAAGGGAGTATGATTGTGCCATTTTTGTGGGTTAGGATTTTTTTTTTGTGATTCACGCCATATCCGGATCGCATGAGTAATTATGGGGCAAAATTTTCGTTCACAGTGCTTGATTGGTAGTTTAGTGTATGCTATGTCCTTCAGTCTATGTGGGGCTACTATGTTTTCTTCTAATTTTCTCCAGGATACTAATGCTTGGGGGTCAAACCATGTTGTCAATGGACTTAATGTGTACGCCTTAAAATATAGGAAAAAATCTGGAAATGCCATGCCACCATCTGCTTTATTTCTCTGTGCGGTGGATCTTTTTATACGTGGTGGTTTGTTATTCCAAATAAATTTGTATGTGGAGGAGTGTAATCTTTTCCAGTAACCCTCTGGAGGGGGTAACGGTAGCATTGAACTGAAGAAGTTGATTCTAGGTAGTACATCCATCTTAACTATTGATATCCGTGCTTGTACTGTGTTTTTAAGTTTTGCCCATCTATCAAGGTCGTCTTTGATTTTGTTTTGGATTTTTGTGTAGTTGTGCTTCACCGTTTGTCTTATGGTGGGGAATATTAAAACCTAATTTTGGTTGACTGGTTATAAGTCTACATGGCTCTCATTACTGACAATCCTACTGATAGAACCGTTAAAGAGAATAAGGCAGAAAGAATAAAGTAAATCAAAATGAAAGTGAAAGGGTTAATTACTCCTCGACGGCTCCGATTAGGGGCATTGGTCACAAAAGGTGAACGGATAATTCCGGCTGATCGGGGATATACTGCTGTCGGGCATGTTTTTCTTTCATTTCAGATATTGATTGAAGAAGTGTTTTTTTAGTTGACGGAGAAAGATTGGTCGTGTTTCGGCTGTCCCGACTGTGGTGGGAAGTTCGTTCCACTGTTGTGGAGCGATGTGATGTTTCTTGATGAATATCATAATCGAGTGTGGCTGTAGAGCGTAGATTATCGAGTTACAACATGCATTTTCATTTTAGTTTTCCTCTATCAGAAAAACAACAAAGGGAGTCGGTAATAAACGTGGTTAAACAACATTCTGTCACGTGTCACAAAGATATGAACTGGATCAATTCAAAACATCAAATCATTTTATATTCCCACTCACTTGAAATACATTTGTGGCAGAAAAGCAATCGAATCCATTCAACGGAGGCGGATCTGTTAATCTAACACTCTCGCTTCACACACGACGCCGTGCGCACTGTAGAGTGGTGTGTTTGGCTGAGGTACCCTTATCACAGACTCCAGTCAAGGTTTGAAATGGAGAAAGAGCGGTTCTCTCCTGGGCGGGAACGATATGGCGATCACTGCGCCAAAGCAACGTGTCAGAGGAGGGACGGAGCGAGGACAGAGTGTCGAGATTCCCTCTGTTACATTACAGTGAGGAGGGAGAGAGGACAGAGAGAGGACAGAGTGTCGAGATTCCCTCTGTTACATTACAGTGAGGAGGGAGAGAGGACATAGTGTCGAGATTCCCTCTGTTACATTACAGTGAGGAGGGAGAGAGGACAGAGTGTCGAGATTCCCTCTGTTACATTACAGTGAGGAGGGAGAGAGGACAGAGAGAGGACAGAGAGAGGACAGAGTGTCGAGATTCCCTCTGTTACATTACAGTGAGGAGGGAGAGAGGACAGAGTGTCGAGATTCCCTCTGTTACATTACAGTGAGGAGTGGGATCTGAGAGAGTTGAACACAAGGGGATTCTTTTCTCTTCCCTGTTCTTTTTTTTTGCTATAGATCAGCTTAACCGTAGACCTGTAGTGTGGTAGTGAAAATGATTAACATTATGTAGTGCGGTATTGAAAGGGTTAAACCTTTGTAGTTTGGTAGTGAAAGCGTTAACCTTCTGTAGTGTGGTAGTGAAAGTGTTAACATTATGTAGTGCGGTATTGAAAGGGTTAAACCTTTGTAGTTTGGTAGTGAAAGCGTTAACCTTCTGTAGTGTGGTAGTGAAAGTGTTAGCCCTTTGTAGTGTGGTAGTGAAAAGGTTAACCTTATGTAGTGTAGTAGTGAATGGGTTAACCTTCTGTAGTGTGGTAGTGAAAGGGTTAACTGTCTGTAGTGTGGTAGTGACAGGGTTAACCGTCTGTAGTGTGGTAGTGAAAGGGTTAACCCCCTGTAGTGTGGTTGTGAAAGGGTTAACCCTCTCTAGTGTGGTAGTGAAATGGTTAAGCCAACAGAAGGACAGAGGCTAAAAAATAATTGCTCCAAATGATAATTGCCGTCAAGCTCGGAAATAAGTTGTTTTTTCTTGCATGTTTTTTCCATGGGGTTCATATAATGTTCTTCCAATTAAATGTTATAAATCACTCCGCCCCCCCGGCACAGGCTTCCACAGCACCACCCCTGCTAATGTGCTCTTCCAGTATCAAAAGGGAGAAAAAAAGGACGAAGGGAAATCATAATAATTATGCAAAGAGAAAATTAAAAGTGGAAGACTTGCAGGGCGAAATTAACATCTGTATCCGACATCCCGGCACCCCGATCACTGTTAGAACATCATTACCACCGGATACCACTCCACTCTGGTTCGCCGTCTGACGTGTTTTAACTTATAGTCCTACACTATTATCTCCGGGAGCGAGATGATGAGTGGAAAGGGGCGCGACCAGCCTCTTTGTTCCCTCCGCCGCTGTTTAGACTGTGTGAAATCCTCCACCCCATTCGAAAAACCCTCCTTTGTCTCTACGCAGCCCGGTCCTAGAGAATGGAACGGACCATTAACAAGATTAGCTCAGTCATTCAGCAGACGGCGAAGGCTCACGGCGTTAGGGCTGGTGATCATTAGGCTGGCGGCGGTGAAAATGCTGATCCATAATCTTTAGCTAGCTATACTCCCCACTGAACTATAGAGGCCTGTTTATCGTGCTCAGAGGTGGGCTTTATGAAGGCTGCCTCTCGTCGAGAGAATTATAAAACGGAGAGAGAGAGATAGAGAGAGATAGAAGGATGTAGGGAAAGAGAGAGATAGAGGAGGAGGTAGAAGGAGGTCTTATCGCCTCATTTCCTCACACCTCTTGTCTCCTCCCGCCCTGAGGATCGATGGCAGTAAAATGGCTCCTGTGATGGAGGCCACCCTTTATGTTCCCCAGCAATCACTTCTGTGACAGCAGGAAGAGGAGGAAGCTATAGTCCTAGTTATAGGGCTTACTGTAGGAGGGGTAAGGCCTGGGTGTTATAGTGTTGGTTATAGGGCTTACTGGCTACAGTCTGGGTAGTGGCTTGGGTGTTAGTACTGTAGGTATATGTCAGCTATCGTGTTGGTTATAGGGATGTGTAGTCTGACGTCACTTTGGACCGCCCGCGAGGTCCACCCGTTTAGGGATTTATCATTGGGAAAATGGATTATCGGCTATTGTAATAATTATGCCTCATGAACATTGGCAAGCTCTACATTTTTGCACAAAATGAGTTCCCTTTTATTACTAACATTATTGTTTAAGCATATTTGGTTGAAAAAAAATTTGACCCAGACATTTGTTGAAATTGCGGGACAGTAATGAATACCAATGACCAAGAGCATATTTATAAAAAGCTGCACATGTCAGAGAGAAACTAGTTTTGACTTGTATTTTGCTCTTCACAAGCTCCACGCTGCATCTATTTCTCTGGTCCGTCCACGGCGCGCCGGTCATGAGGGAGAACAACCTCTCCACGAACGCATTCGTGACCGAGATGCTCAGGAAGAATGAAGCCAGCTGTCAGGTTGGGGGTCTGGATGTCCTTCAACAGCAGCCCCCACTTCACTCCAACAGTCGCCTCCATTTCCACCACTTCCTTCTGACGTGGAACGATTAAACAAAACTCCTCATAGAGCGCATCCATGTCTAACATGCCGTTGATCTTAAGGGCTTCAGCTGTAGCGCACAGGTCAGTGAAGCTGACGTTTCTCTTTAGAGACATGACAGAAAGAGCCTTCAGATATTTCTCATCTGAGAAATCGAACCACTTCTCAAGGTAGACGATGCAGACCTGTAGAACAATGTGAATTCTGCTGTGCCAATAACAGCTTGCATATAGTACCTGGCGCGAGCTGTTTATTGCCGCGACCGGAAATTAACAGCTCGCGCCACTGTACTATATAATGCGCTTGTGCTGGTTAGTTACATAACGTTACGTATGTAGTACTTGCGGTGCATGCATTAGTGCATGTTTTGGGGATTAATGAGAGGACAAAAACAATAATTATTAATAATAATAATTAATAATAATAATTGTTTATTGAATTGCGGGACACTTATATAAATGCGGCACATTGTTCTTCTCTTGCGGCATGCGGGACAGAGGGCTGAAATGTGGGACTGTCCCACACAAATCGGGATATTTGGCCACCCTAGGTGCATGTTAAGAGGTTAAAACAATAAGGCGGGCGCCCCAGTGGCGAACCACATACAGTAGCGCGCTCAGCCGTGACACGGCCGACCCGGGCTTCGACTCCCGAACCCGTCGTTATTTGCCGAATGTCTTCCCCCCACTCTGTCTCCCATTCCTCCTCTGTCAAAAGGCTGGCTGCCACAAAACAGTCACATCTAGAGACCTAAAAACCTACTCTAGCGAGGCCTTCAACCTTGAACTGGAGAGTCTGGACTGGTCAGATGAACTCAATGGTACACTGGTTGAAGAAACATGGCTTGGTTTCAAAACCAAATTCTCAACAATACTAAACGACATGGCCCCCCTAAGAACCACCAGGGTAAAAAATCGCGCTGAGCCGTGGATGCACTCCGAAATACTGGCCGCTATGAAAACCAGAGACAAAAAATGCTCTGAGTTTCGTAAAAGTCAGTCAAAGCTTAGTAAAAGCACGAGCAGTGAACTCCAAGCCCACGTGACTGAACTCAAACTAGAAAGAAACAGACTAAGAAACGACGTAAACTCCATGATCAAAACTGCAAAAAAGAATTTCATCAATGACAAAACTGAGGAAAACAAAAACAAACCACGTGAACTTTGGAAATTACTCAATAATCAACTAGGATGCAGTAAAAAACTTAAAACCAGATTCTCAAACATAAACATAAAAACGGACAACACGCTCATCACAGACAAGCTGGATGTAGCCAATTACTTAAACATTTTCTTCACAAACATAGCCACAACACTGGTAAACAAACTACCCTCCCACTCAGGGCTTTATGGGGTAGAACACATAGTAGCTTACTACAAAAACCTAGGGGTCCGCAAGGACGACTTCAAGCTGGAAATGGTAACAACAGATGAGGTACTCAATAAACTGAGCGCCCTCCAACCTAACAAGGCCACTGGCCATGACAACATCCCCTCCAAATTCCTCAGAGACTCAGCAGCCGCCATCACCCCAATCATCACACACATAATAAACCTCTCCATAAAACAGGGACACGTCCCCAAGGACTTCAAAATTGCGAGGGTGACCCCTCTGCACAAAAAGGGCAGCAAATTAGACCCAGGCAACTACTGCCCTGTTTCTATAATCACCTCTATCTCGAAAGTCATGGAAAAAATAGTCTACGAACAGGTCGAAAAGTACCTAGCGGAAAAAAATCTAATCTACGAATTCCAATCTGGCTTCAGAACATCCCACTCCACTGACACATGCCTTCTCTATTTGAATGACCACATCAAACAAGAGGTGGACGCAGGCAAATACTGCGGCATGGTCATGCTGGACCTACAAAAGGCCTTTGACACGGTCAATCACTCCATTCTGATTGACAAGCTAAAAGCAATTGGTTTTGATAGTCTATCAGTGAGCTGGATGCAATCCTACCTTGAGGGGAGGGAACAGATGGTGGAGGTAAACGGTACCCTATCCCCCCCCCCTCACAGTGAGCTGTGGTGTTCCACAAGGAAGCATACTAGGACCGCTACTGTTCCTAATTTATGCAAATGACATGTCGTCAGCTTGTGACTGCAACTTGTTCCTGTTTGCGGACGACTCAGCCTTGCTGGTCTCTGACAAGAACAAGTTACAGGTTGAAAAAACCCTCAGCTCGGAACTAGGCAGAATCTGCATATGGCTCGCTGATAACAAACTATCATTACACATGGG